>NW_009735250.1:1206-20813 GCF_000703405.1 Apaloderma vittatum | reverse complement strand
GATGCAGCACCATTCACCACCACTCTCTGGTTTTGTTACCATTCATTCTTATATCAGCCCTCATTCCTCCCATTTTTCTACCTTGTTTGCTCCAGTTCAAAGTGATTAATTTTAGAAGTACGATGTTTTGATTAGTGAGAAATCGAGAACTGGGATTAATAATGTAGGTTCTGAGTACTTTACTCTGGAGCATGAATAGCTTGTTGGAGTTCTAGTAATATTTTTTAAAACTACTGCTCACTAAAATACTGTGCCATGTCTACTTAGATTAAAAAAATTCTAGAGGTTTTACAGAAACTTATTTAACAACTCAAATTCTGTGCTGGAGGGGAATTACACAACTTTACAAATATAAAAAAACTGAAGCACAGAAGGGTGAAAAGACTGCAGTATTATTAAGGACAAATGTAGGCTGTGTTTGAATACCAGACTGTCTTCATGCCTGAGAGTATATTGCAAGTGTTATTTTTATTCCTCACAACAAGAACTGTCCACTAGTTGATATTGTTTCCAGATAACCACTATATACTGCACTGCCAGCTTCACTATGACATTTTTATGTCTTACTTTTAATTGATTGTTAGTTGGTCACTTTCATAAACAACATTTCATTATATCCGAATATCTGTCACTGACAAGGGTAGCTGCAGAGAAATCAAAGTTGTATGATCATGGAAAGATTTTTGGGTTTTTTGAAAAGCATATAGGGAGTGAATACCAGTTCAAAGACTGCTTTACATTGGTCTGGGAATGTGAAAGGATCAGTGTCATGTGCTGATAGTCACAATGCCTAAAGAAATCACCTATAATTATAATCAGATCTCAGATGATAAGAAGTTTGCAATGAATATAACTTCAGTTTAGAAATAATTTCACTAACAGAAGCAGCTTAATGTTTGAAGGATAAATTAACTCTTGATTCTTGTCATCTTTAATTTACTTTTAAAAGGCCATTTTCCTTCATATATCATTCTTGCATAGTTATAAAGCTGTACTAATCAAATTGAATTGCTTCTTATTTATCATATTTTAATCATAGTAGAAAACTGAGGATTTTTGGGTAGCTAATTATAGTAAATACTCTTGATATTACTTGAAGTTTATTTTCATTCTCTTGTCAGGTTTAGATCTGTTCTTTTGGCTTTTCATCCTCTAAATTATCAAAATGGTTAGTTTTATACAACTGCTTGTATATATGTTCATCTTTACTTGGCCGTAGGTTAACTGTGGTCTTTATTACTTCAGAGCTTAATGGTTGAGAGTCCCACTTTCTTTACTGTTTACCCTGCTACAAGGAGATGTGCTTCTCTCAGGTCTGTATCTAGGTAAGAGAAAAATGGCTTTTGGTCAACTGGACCTGTAGCCAGTGATGCATCCTCTCACCTTTAAAGGAAGGACATGGGAGATCTAGGAATTCAATTTCCTCACCTGAGCTGCTGCAGACAAAGCTGGTCTCAACGCTAGGTGTGTGTTACTTTACAGGTCAGGCCGCATTTTCTCAATTAACACCAACATTTCCAGTCTGTTCAATATTAGATCATTTAATGATGTTGAGTTTCTCTTTTCCTGTCTTACAGATAAACTTCTGAGAGTCTCACCTCTCTATTATTTGCTAGCTTTCCATTTTCTATGAAATCTTTACTTACTCTCAGAAAATCTCACTCTTAGATGTAAATCGTCTCATTTTTCTTTATAGTTAGTGTAGATTTGTCTCTTTAAAAATCTTAACCATATTTGTTGAACTTTCGTTACCTTAGCTTTCTGTCATTTTAATTTGATTATCCCAAATATGATAATTACTTTCCAAGACATTATTTTATTCTTGTTCTCTTGATGTACCAATATCACTAGAAGATAAATCTTTACAGATTGTTGTGTTTAGTTACCATACATGTTAACTGATTTATATTTTTAAATTATTGTTCATGGAAGTGTTTGACACTAATTACTGCAAGCAGTGAGGGAACTAACTAAGCCTTCTGAAGATGACCCAGTAAAACATCTGTCTTCATATGCAATGATCCACTGAAGTGGAATTTCATCCTGTAATATTTTATGATTACGTAGTGCTTTTCAGAGTGTGTTGCACTTTTTATCTGGAGAGTTCAATGAGAATGCAACTACTCCCCTTGCCCTCAAGCTAGAAAAGCTTAAAAGTGAAGAAGACTTTTCACAGTAACTAGCAAAAAGTGATGTTTCTTTTGCCCTCAATATTGCTAAACCTTTGGCAAAGAATCAACACTTCTGAGAAGAGATGGTAAATATGCTTTGTCTTCTGCCAGAGGAGGAAGGAAAGGATAGAAAGTTGTCCAATTTGATTGAAGCTGCTTGTAAAGTATGTCCACAACAAGAAAACTGGGATGTCTCACACAGGCTGGCAGGTGAACGAAGTCTATGCCAAGCCATCCAGATGACCACATGGACCCACCTTTACCAATGCCAAGTCAATGTGAGATTTGTGGAATTAAATGTTTGTTTACACTGCAGTTCTTATGAGACAGCAGCCTTTTTCCCATCAAACCTACTGGTAAACAGAGGCAATATTTTTAAAATTGAGATCAGAACTGTGAACCAGTCTCACACTGGGATCACCTCACTAAACAGTTTTCTTTAGAAGAATGTATTGTGTTTATTTTTCATCATGTCTTCCTCTGTTAAACAGTCCTTAGTTTTGTCTGTGGCTCTGCAAGTGTACTTAAAATATATATGGCTGTGTCTCTTAAGCAACAATTAACTCTCTATGTTGCTTAGTCCTGTGATTCTCCTCCACAAGGTTGATACTTCCCAAAAGTTCGTTTTTCCCGTCTGCCTCATCTTCGCTTTTTGCCTTTCATAGATTTCTTTCTTTTTGTTTGAGTTTGAAAAGTAGCTATACCAATGTCTTTTCTCCGTATCATGCTGGTTTTTGGTAAATCACTGTGAATCCTGCACTTTCTGCTATGTATCTACACATTAAGATTTCAACATTATTCCTGATTCAGACTTGCAATTTCAGGTTGACAGAGATGACAAAGGCTGTTAATCAAGTTCCTACCAACATCTGTGGACTTCTGCATTCCTGTGCTCCCACTCCCTGATCCATCATGTCTTACTAAAGCTGTCCTTTTAGGAGAAAAATATCTCTGAATCCTCTTACTTAGGCCATGTTTCTACTTTTAAACACATTGAGGCTACAGATGAATGTCTTTTCATGAACTGAACTCTGTTGCTATTGTACAAGGCTTAAGCCTGTATTGTGAATTTCCTCTCTTCCCTAGTCTTTCTCTGCAAGCTGGAGTAGACCAGATTAGTTTACCCACTAGTATGCTGCATGTGCTGATAGGCCACCGTCCTTCACTGCTTTGTGGAGAACTAGAAGCTCCCACTGCAAACCTTTCACTTAACCATTCACTTGTCACGTTTTACTAAGCTCTTAGTAAGTTACCTAAACACAGTATAGCTTACAGCCTTGAGATGATTTATTTGCCCACAAAGTGTTTTAGAACAAGAAAACCCTCTTGAAATAGACTCATTGTAGTTCACTTTTCTTCTTACTGTTATCTTAACTCTCCCTTTTTCAGAGACCAGATGGGGAAGAGTTTAAAATGCTTGTACAATGTCATGAGAAGTAGCATTAGAAATGTTACTCAAAACTTGAAAAACCCCCCCTTACAACAAAATGTAATATAAAACAGAGGATTACATTTCTCACAGGCAGCTTTTCCAGCAGTAGTAGTGTATCTGTTGTTCGTGTTCTCTATTATGGTAGTGTGAGAGCTATCAACTTTTCTTAAATTCTTCTATTCCATAAATACAAGCGAGAAAATAGTCATAAACCCCATTATTACATTCATATTCATATAGCTAGATGACAGTAATCCATCCCAGAAAGGGAAGCTTCTTTTTGTGAAATGTTTACTCAGTAATTGATGCTGAATTTTAAGAGACAGAAAACCTAACAAATACTGAAAACCAAAACACAGGATATGTTATTTTTTAATATATTTTATTTTTCCCCCCAAATTATTGTTATTTTGGCAATATATTTAATTTCAGTGAATATGGAAAAAGATGTGTGAGATCCATTCAAGCAGTATGTTTTGTATTACACACATTCAAAAAATATTAATCTATTTAATCAAAGATTAGTTTCCCAAATTAAGTTTGTGTTTTATGGAATTAATAACCTCCATCCAAAGCAAATTCAGTCAGGCTTTAACCTACTTATCTATCTATTGTCTACTGAGGAGAAGAAAACCAGACAGAAGAAAATCTGAGATGTAGGTGAAAATAACATTTAGACCACTTTAGCTGATTGAGAGAATATAAGAACCCGTTTACATGAGTTGAAATCTGCCATCAGTGAAATAAAAGCCCTGCACGTGAACTTACAGGTACATCCTCAGAACTGTTAGGTCACATATAACAGATAATCCTTCCAGATACTTGGTTCTCAGAGAGTAAGGAAGTATGTTTCCAACTTCACAGGACATAGAACAGCACAGATCTTCCTTCAACTTAGAGGATAATAAATAGTGAGAACTTAGTGTTCCAAAAATACTGAAGACTAGCAGGAAAATTATATTTTTTTCCTTTCTCCTGTACAAGTTTCACTCCAGACAGGTTTAGTTCTTAAGGTCAGGAGAAATGAATCTCAGTCTCCTTGCTCTCCCTTCTCTCTGTTCTGTGTGTGTTTCTACTTATTTAACAAAGAAAGAATCTGAACATGCCAGTCTTTGCGTCTTGGTTTTGTTGTTCAGTATTATCTTCGAATTTGTTTTTTTCTTCCGCAGAGTATTTGTAGTTTGCACAAGGGCACTGTTTTGTCCTTTCTCACTGTATTAGCAAATTGAGCATGTGGGTGGACATGACTTACTACAAGCAAGGGCCTTTACAATCTGACGCAAAGTAGCTTTCATATTGAGTTGGTTTTGGACCCTGACACACCTAAGAAGTAATGTGGGAGCTTCTAGAACATGTTAAATATGTAAGTTAAATATGAAAATTAATTAATTTAATAGTTTGTCATGTGTAATGTTGTCCAGTTAATGGCCTTGGTTTTTGAGCCAATGTGGGTCCCTTTGTTCTAAAAAGGGCTTCCTGAACCAATCTGAAAACAAGAGTTGCTACTGAGAGATAGCCCTCCAGATTAATGCTTCTTGTGGAAAGCAAAATTTCGACAAATTATTCTTATTCCAACCATCCTGCTGCTGGAAAGAAAGCTATATGCAAAGTATTTTTCAACTGTTGGAAGTAATGTTGTGGAGCAAGTCTACCTGGAATGAAGTTCATCCATAATTTAAAATTTCTTGCATTATTTCAATCATGAAGTCAAAATCAAAAAGAAGCAGACTTCGGGTTCGGCTTCATGAGCATAAAAAAGAATAGAAATGAATTGGCAGGTATACCAAGATAACAGTAAAGCTTCCCTATTTTACAGAGATTGTAAGGATAGCTATACCTTTTCACATTAATTTGAAATGTATCTAGATTCTGTATAATTTCGATGTGGAATTTTAATTCTCATAGCTTCCAAATGGCACCGTCTAGAAATTTGGTTATCTGTATTATAATTTGTTGCCATGGACAGCTTTTAAGAAAAAAATATAATGAATAGGTATGTTTTCCTATGCACCATGGATCGATTGATGAAAGTATTCCTGTATGCGAAAGCTTCGCATGTCCCATATGAAGGACTAAGTTACCTTTTCCTTTCATCCTGTGATATATACTAGAAAAATATTATTGAGGGTTTCAGACTTTTTGTTTTCTGATTTTAAGAAAGTAGCTGAAACTTGCCCTACTGTATGAAACATTTTTGAGGGAAGAAAAAGGTTTGTTTGATTTTCACCTAATTACAGATTGTTATGTTCTGTGTATTTTCACATCATCAAATTTTCTGATTAATAACTCATAACAGCAAAGTGGTATAATATATTTTATGTTGACATTCATGTGCTTGCATATAGTTGACATCTAATTTCCCCTCTTTTCCTTTTTGCATTCAGAGTTTCACATATTTTAAATCAGGATAAATTGTTCAAAATAGTGGTTTACAACCTTCACTGTAGCTATAATTAATTTCTCATAAATTTCATTTCACTAGAATGGTATTACTGTAATGTGGCATTTAACAGTATCTAAAGATCTGTTTTATTCATGTTAAAGAATATTTTCTGCATATGAACTTTTATTATTTTTCCACAGTATCTTAAGTGTTAAAGCCTGAAAGGATTTAGAAAGCTGCAGTGAATGTGTTAAGACTGTTAATGAAGCCTCTGAATCTAAGGACAAAATTAGCTCTCACACCCACACTGTGCAAAGTACAGCAACTGTCTGATAGAATTGCATCATGACTTTTACCTGGGGACACTAGTATTATATTCACTTGAAATGATGAAATTGGGAAGACAGGTGTCCCCAAAGGACACTTTAAGGAACTAGTATCTACATAAATTGCTCAACAAAAATCCCTGAAACTTGAATATGAGACCTATGTAAAAGTGCTTATGAAATGTGAACAACAGATAATACATTCCGTCAAGTAATAGACTCTGCTTTAAGAGTCTACATGAATATCTTTTGATACAGAATAACCCGAGAAAGAAAGAGTGAAGAGTTTTTTTGAAAGCAAGGACTTTGAACTCCGTGATTTTCTTAGAGGGAAGGATAGGTCTGCATATAAGTATCTGATTCATCAGAATCAAATGCTGAGGAACAAAAAAAAGGGGCAGCTACTTGTTTCCTCCATTTCGGTGAGCAGGAAGGATGCCTGAGGCTGTAGTCATGGAGAACAGGAGTCTCCAAGATCTAGAATATTCTGTTCTTCTCACCTCAGCCCACACTAGTTCCTTCTTTCAGGTGTAGCAGATCCGTAAAGAACAAAACCAGGAGTATTGCCATTCGCTTGGCATCACGCCGCTTCTCCCTGCTGCTGATTCCATCTATTCCTTCCCGATTTCATCAGTCCGTTTAAACTGCCTGTATTTGCGCAAGATCATGAGGACTGAATAGCACTTGGCACAATTGAGCAAAGTGGGCTTGGAATGGGCTCTCTGAAAGCACTGCAAGAGGGAGCAGGGAAGAAAGAATAAAATCAGATTCCCATAAAGCACTGAAAAACTACTCTGGATGGGGATACGTAATGGGAAATGTATATACAAATGTGAATGAGTAGAACTGATAGTAGAAAAACATTAAGTAAAATTGCTAATTGCAAGAATTAAAACAAAACAAACCTCAATTGCAAATATATTTGAACTGTACATTTTTGCAATTTTTAAAATGATTTCCTCTTCATCCACTTTACCCAGAAATATAGGAAATGATCTACAGATCAGGTGCTCACTAGCAGTACAGTGGTGGTGTTTGTCAAGGAGAAGTCCACAGATAAGGAGAAGTTGTTAACCCATTTTTTTTCACTTTTTTAACTGAAAACTTATAAGAATTGGAGTCTTAAGTGTTAGTAGAGGTTTTAAAAAGGGATATTTGTGGTAGAGGACATCCTTGTTTTAAGAATGCTCTTGTCTTTTAGAAAAAAAAATCTACCCAGCAAAAGCACCTTACAAAAGTAAGTAACAATCAAGCTTGAAATCTCCGGCCTCCAGGACACATTTCCCTAGACAAAATACAGTTTCTTTGTAGTGGGGTACTGAGTGTGCTGGTGACTAAAAGGAAGCACTTCGTAAAGAAGAGTTTAGTTATTTCTCTGTAATGTCTGTTGACTCCAGTAGCAAATAACTAAACATATCCATAGTATGTGTACTCATATCGTTTCCACAGTACTATGCAGCAGCGAAAAATCCACTGGCTACTTCTTCCTAGAGGAGGAAAATATGTTGCTCTTCATAAAAAAGAGGAGAATAATTTCACTTCTGTCATTCCATTGCAATTCTTACAGGGAGATTCTTGTGGGTATCAAGATAATAAAGTGAAGGGCAAATGTTAAGATGAATGTTATTAAAACTATATAGCCCATCACTGTAAAATGGAATTATTGGACCTGATTCTTGTAGCTGTTCTTAGAACCTTTGGTAAAGTTAAAGAGTTTTGAACTACTAAATGCTGTCTATTTGCACTCATCAAAATTTAGAGTTATTTTGCATCGTGATAATATAAGGACATCAAAGTTTGGGAATTTATTTTGAAAGAATGTTAGAAATAATAAGTCTAGTGCACATGAATGCTAAAATTCTTATTCTTATATTCTTGAAGATAAATTATGACAGTTATTGTTATTTTTAGATGAACAGGAATATTTTGTAAACATGACAATAAGGTGAAGTAAACTAAAAATCTTTAGAGATTCATTTTAGAGCTATGTATTCAGGCACATACACAAAATCCTATGTCTGTGTCTAGCAGGTCAAGGTGATTCTGCCCCCCTACTCTGCTCTTGTAAGACCCCACCTGCAGTGCTGTGTCCAGCTCTTGGTCCCCCAACACAAAAAGGACATGGACCTGATGAGTGAGTCCAGAGGAGGTCCAAAAAGATCATCAGGGGGCTGGAGCACCCCCTCCATGAGGACAGGCTGAGAGAGTGCCACCTTATAGTGGCCTTCCAGTACTTAAAAGAGTCCAACAGGAAAGATGAAGGACTCTTTATTGGGGAGTCTAGTGATAAGATGAGGGATAATGGTTTCAAACCAAAAGAGAGTAGATTGAGATTAGATACTAGGAAGAAATTCTTTTACTGTGAGAGTGGAGAGGCACTGGCACAGGTTGCCCAGAGAAGCTGTGGCAGCCCCCTCCCTGGAAGTGTTCAAGGCCAGGCTGGATGGGGCTTTGAGCAACCTGGGCTAGTGGGAGGTGTCCCTGCCCATGGCAGGGAGGTTGGAAATAGATGACCTTCAAGGTCCTTTCCAACCCAAACCATTCTGTGATTCTATGAAATGTGAGACATCAGTTCCCTGGGATACTGCAATAAATTTTAAGTAGGAGGAAAATTTTAACAAGGGAAATTGAGAAAAAGCTTTTATAATTATGCAATACGTAAGTTACAATCCTGTAAAATAATTACTGATAAATACCAAGAAATGGAATAATTTGAAAATGCCTTTTAAGTATACATACTGTTTACACAGGAAGATGTATCCATTTATTCTTTCTTTACTGTTTACTCAACAATCAATACAGACTATGGGTTTCGACATTTACCTTTAGGATTTCTGTAGCAAAAGTTGCATCTCGTTTATGTTGGCAATAGATTGATTTAATCTTAATCCCATTTCCATAAAACTGTGTTATCCTACAACTTAGAACATACATTTAAATCCTACCAATGGGCATATGGATTCATTTATAGATAAACCTATTTTTATTTTTTGTGTAGAGCATAAAGGTTGTATTCCTTACCATTTGCTGGTCATCAGATCAGTCCTTAGAAAGGCAGCCTCTACTGCAACATTGCCTATTACTTTTGAAATACCACAAGCTATGAAGGAAATGTAAAATACCAAGAAGAAAGCAGATGTAGTATAAAAAATTGTATACAATATCTGAAGGATACGATATGACAGATACATAGGATATAGTTGTCTATGAATTTGGTGAATAAAGCTTGCTATTTTAATTGATTCAGAAACTGCAAAATTTAGGGCAGAGAGTGAGGAAAGAATCAATGTAGTAATTTTGGATTTTTGCAGAAGGTTGGCTGTTGCCTCACTAAGCCTTACTTGCAAAATTAATTCAAATTGGCTTGGATAAGAGCACTGTCATGTGGATTAAAAGCTGGCTGAAAGACTACAAACAAAGGGTGTCTTGAGGGTACCACAGGGATCACTGCTAGAACCAGTCATTTTTAACATCTTTATTAATGATCTGGGAGAGAGTGTTAACAACATGCTAATAAAATTAGAATGTAATACTAAATTGTGAGGGGATAGAAATACTTGCAAGTTAAAAAAAAATGATACAAGGTCTACAGAGAGATTAGAAACACTGGCAGAAATACCACAGTGAGCTTCAGCTTCAAGAAAATGCAGCCCAATTAGATCTCGTGAGGAGGATTTGGAAGATGGATAACATACTTAAGGAAACTTGGAAGCAATTAAGTAGAAAAAAAGCTGGAAGTAGGAGTGATAATCAACAGCAGACCAACTGTGGATAAGCCATGTAAGAGGGTGGCAAAGGAGGACGAGAGCAACTGGAGCAGGCTGTAAGCCCCCAGGGCTGTGGGTGAGGCTCTCGGCAGCTAAATTGGGAATTTTGGAGTTTGTTAGAGCAGGCACCTGGTAAATAATGCATTGGGGTACAGCTGTAATGTGGCAGATGAGTTGTTGATGAGTTTTCTTCCTTCTTCCTAATTTCTTTGTATCTAATATGATGTTGTGAAGGCCACATGACTTGAATGTTACAACTATTAAATATGAGCATTTAAGCTAATACTGAATAGGGACATACTACTAAATTATTATTCCTTATGTATGGAGGGTACATATCTGGCAGAATCTTAAATAATGAATCAAATCACAAATAAATAATGGAAAATACAGTAGTATTGAGTACTGCTGGGAGTGAAACCAATTTAGTGCAAATACAGCAGCAAATACACATCTTCAGATCTCAAAAATTCAATATTTCTCTAAGTGAAATATAAACACTTTTTATATCAGAATAATAAATGTTGACTGAGTCATGGTTATGTGATATACTTTCTACTAAATTCCTAAAGAAATAGATTGGCTTCCTTAAAACTTTGTTCGGATCACTTAAAAAAACCCCTAATGAACTACTTTTGGAAATCTTGGTATGAAATGTGCAATACCATATCAGTCTTGTAAATTATATTTAAAATATAAATTGTATAAATCACTATCTTCCCCCACTTGAACTGTCTTAGTATAAAGAGGTAAGTTTCTTCCCGTTTACTGCATCTGTTTAAAATTTACATTTAGAATTTGAAAAAATAACCTAAAGTTTTGGTGGCTTAAGTATTACATAAGAGTTGTAACTGCGTTCATAGTTTCTGCTACTTAAAAACTTAATTTTGGTTTAAGTGAAATTCTTTAGTTTTAAGTAAATTACTTTGTTTTCAGCTGTATGTTAATGCCAGCTGTTTCTTTAAGAAGGAAGAAACAAAAAGGTTTGCTAACTTAAAAAAATGCAATGCCTTCCTTTTTAAGAAGAATAGATTAAAGTTAGAGCATAATGCTACATGCAAGCCATGAAGTTTACATAGGGATTTCTCTGTTATTACTTAAAAAGAAAATATAGTAGTAAGAGTGTTGGTTTGTTCTTGTTTGTTTTTTTTTTTTTCTAATGGATGGGTCTAAAGACAGTTCTGGCATACACCAAACCTAAGTCATTGAAGTTGTGTTCTTTCATTATTTTTGTAAATACACAAAAATATGTTTATCTGTCTGTTTTGCTGCTGACAGGTTAGCAAAATGAATGTTTTGTCCTCTGGATGTTTTTTGTCGTAATTGCTTACACAAACATGTCGACACCATCATTTGCTTGGTGGAAGTGGCACTTCTCACTGCTCTTTTAGTTTTATTAAAGAGTGTTTTCCAGGCTGTGTGTTTTATCTCACAGAACTCCACCGAAGTATCACTTATTTTGTGGATTCTGGATCCTCCTTATTTGTAACCACCTTATATCCACTAGTGTAAATCAACTGATTTGTTAGGAAACTATAAAATTTACAAACTACTCATTTATTTTCCTGTCTGTTTGAAAGAGCCTTTCTCACCAGTTGAAGTTTAACTAGAGTTGCAGCAACAAGAAGGCATAAATTAAAACATCATTTCTCTAGTAGTACTTGGTGTGGATTTCCAGCTCTATCAGCTGAAGAGAGGCAAGATTTATTGTGAAAATGTGTGAACATAGACAGCAGATCTTCCTCGCCAGCTGTTTATTCTTACATATCTGCTTCCAGTTGGCCCAGGCCCCTTGTTCTGGACACAGCCAAGCAGCTTAACATTGCTGGAAAAGCGTTTGCATTGATTTTGAAGCTGTGCGTTCAGTGAGCAGGCTTGAAGAGAGAGCGATAGCTCAGGCAACGTTTACTGCATTAATTGTGAATTTAAAGGTGAATTATATTGGAAAATTGATCCGGCTGAACAGTAACCATTATTTTATCTTAAAACAGTATATGCAGCAATGTTATGTGTGAAATGCAGCCTTGAAAGAGGGCATCTCCTGTTGTACCTCTGTTGCTTAAATGAGGAAGACTTTCTGTCACCTCGGAGAGGATCTATACACGTACCATCCATCAAGGCTTTTTGGGATGTGGGGGTGTGTTTATTAAGGATTTCTTGTTACACATACATTTCTGTGAATTAGGTTAAGAGAACCTAGAGAAGAAAATGCTGGGAAAAGGCCTCTGCGATAACTCGTTTATGAGCTCCAACTCTTTGAAAATTAATAGAGGTTTCCATCCTCTGTAAAATTCTGAAAATTAAATTGACACCGGTTATGAGCTTTGTTGGTTGTGGTTCCAGTAATCTGTTTAGTATGCTACTGAACCTGGGATCTGTCTGAGCACTCTATCTATTACAAAGGCTCAGTTGTTTTATTTGCTTAGCGGTTTGCTCCAGCTTTAGTCAGCACATTGAAATCTACGTTTTCAGTGCTCTTCTGAAACATTTGTTAAATAGATTTTTGCCTTCTGTTGATGATTAAGGTAACACCTAGAGTTTCAGGCTGCAGTGGGTTTTATTTGTGATCAAATAAATGCAAATCTGCATATTTTTTTCCTGGTTAATTGCAAACTGTGAGGCTACTCAGTCTATGGATGTGTTTGTTCCACTATAGTAACAGCATAAGCAAATAAAAGTTGGGCATGAAATTAGATTTTGATCAGAAAATGAAGTTCTGTTTAAGTACTCTTTATATGTGTGTTGGTAGTATTATAGATTTACAATATCTTAGGGGACAAATATAATATCCATGTTCATTTCTTCAGACTGAAGTATATCTCTGCCACACCTGTAAACATAAACAAATCGAGTTCATTAAGTGAGGTTTGTAAAGAATTAAAACTTGCAAAGTCACTTTGCAGGTCTTTTGCTACTTTTTAATCTTTTAAAGGTTTTAAAATATTACCGATCTAATCCTTTCAAAAGCTCAGTGAGAAAAGCACTAAGTCTATTCGCAGCACTAAACACCAGGCAGCCGGAGGTAGGATCCTCCTCGGCACCCAGAAACATTCGCCAAACACTGGGTGTAAGCGTATGCCCTGGCTCCAAGCTGGGCTGAGATCTAGAGATTCTTTCTTCTCCCGTATTTTTGCACACCGTGGTTTTCGTGAAAAGCATGAAAGGCCTCCTGGATGGCAGTGACCATGGAGAACGCTCCAGAGAGCGTTCAAGCCCTGAGGTCTCGGGGCAGCTTAACACTAGCCAGAGCAGATAAGAGAGAGCCGGTGAAGGAAGTTGCATTATTCCCATTTCAGTGGTGGCACATCTTATCTGAATGTCTGAACAAAGAAGTGAGCATTAGAGCTGCCTGCGTGCTAGAAGCATTGATTGCTCTTTCTTGAAAGCTGTGTACTGCATATACTTATTGACCTACTGTAGAAGTATGCTCTGTTATTAATGAAGAGGCACTTGGCACAATCAATTAACACAGACATTTGTTTGATTAATTGTTACTGCTCTCTCTTGTTCTATCAGTTATTTACTGAAATTGGTTTATTTAGCCTGTTCTCTTCCTTTCTCTCCAGAAAAATCCCAGCAGTGATGCCGTACAGAGTTGTGCAAGGCATGTCAAACCATCTATTTTTGTCTTTAATTCACAAAAAAGTAAGCCAAACGTTAAAGGCTAATTGTCTGGAGAACTGATGATAAAACCAGGATGCTGACGTGCCAGATAAAAGGAAACATAGGAAGTGTAAGGCTAGCATCTCTAGAAGGAAGTAGGGATTACCTAGTCTACTGCTAGAGAAGACATCACCTGTTTTCTCTTTGCTCTGCAAAGAGATGGGAATATTGTCATAGTGGGTTGGGTTTTTTTGAGTTTTATATGTATGGAAATCTTATATTTTTTAACATAAAGTAAAACCAACCTTCAAAAAGGGAACAGAAAAAATAGTTTTCAAACTGTTTTAGCTGAAATTGGTAATAAGATGTAATGATTTAATTTTTGCTGCATGGTAATGTAAAGACTCTGTACTGCAGTTGCACATGTGCCAGAATGATTCTGTTTTTAGGGAATCTCTATGACTTATCAATTATGTGCAAGGTATGTTGTTAATTTTAAAAGTCGTTATAGGTTTTGCTGTTTGATAGCATTTACTAGTCATTTCTTATGGTTGGAAGAACTCCATAGCATAAACCCACTTCATATTGTATGGTCTAATTGAGTATAATCAGCAATTTACCACATATTGTTTGAAAAGGACTGAGTAATCTCAGCTAAGACTATTGCTTATAGGCTGAAGCTCCTGCGCAAATTGCTTTCTAAAACAAAAACAAATGTAATTGGTTTTAAATATCTAAGCTGGATTTTGTGAAATTATGTGCTCACTGTATTATGATGAAGAAAACAGTGCCTTATTTAAATGAATGGGATATTTGAGTGTTAATAACACCTGTTGGTGAAGTAGTTGAGAACTTTTAAGTATAATAGCGGCATTTCAGAATAACAACACATTGACAAAAAAACAAAGGCTGCATCTCAGAAAGTGTCTGAGGTCTACAAATGAAGCTCCTGCTATCCACAGGCTGCTCAGTCACTGATTTACGGTGCAGGGAGAACTGGAAATTTTCTTTAATAGTCTCTAGCCTGTAGTTTGTGTTTGGCACTTCCTGGACGCTGCCCTGTGAGGGCCACGGGGAACCAGACCTGGCCCACTTTTCCTCCAGGTTCAGGAGGAGAGAGCTGAGCTGCTCCCAGAGGTGAGCAAACAGCAGGAGAAAAACAAAAGGGGAACAAGATGTGTTAAATAATGAATGCAACAGGATTTAACTTGGTGGAGAATTAGGGCAAGCACAGCGTGTTGTTTGTTCATTTGCACCCCGTTTGGATGATGGTTGTACTCTTAACTCTTGGGGATCAGTACAGGCATAATTTTATAAGATGTGTGCGGTAAATAAGAATTAAGAGATCATTTCTTCCTCCAGGACTTTGTTTCATTGATTCCTTTGGTCCTGTCATGCTACAGCTAAGAGGCAGTTCCATAAATTTATGTCTTTTCCTCTCACATCTGTCTTGGAAGAAGACAGATATTACTCGAAATCCTAGATGAGAAATTATTCATAGCTCATTCCCACCTCCAGCAGCCTGTGAGACAAGAATCGTATCGCCCTCTCCATCCACTGTGTCACTCCTTGCTGCTGCATTTAATAACAATAGATTCACTAGTGATTTTTTTTTTATCCTGTAATGCTCAGCAGTGAAACTGACTTTTTAATTGTTATACTTTATAACAATACTTTATTGCTATACTTTACTGACTTTTAAATTGTTATAATTTGTTTTTTCGTTAGCACCTGTTTTGACAAATAGCATCAATTGACACCTCTGTGAGTAGCTATTTCAGCCTGTCTGCAGCCTTCCCTCAGATATTGCTGCAAACCTACCCAGACCCTTTGAAGGTTATTGTCTCTGGCATGTGGACTTGAGAATTTGGTGTTGGTGAAGCTAAGCTTCTGGAGTACAGTTAGGAAGGAACCTAATCTGGAAAGAATAATTATGCAGGCTTTTTTTGCATCTGTGCAATTGGTTTACACAGGAGGTCATGGCTATGCTGCAGTAATAAATTGTAATGTTGTCCAGGCCTTTTGAAATGTTATCTTTGCTTCTGCATGCAAGGAAATAACAAGTAAGATGTATTCCAATTTGTAGGTAATCCAGTTCCTTTAATTCCAGTTTGCATATATCACATTTCAGTTGAACTTATCACCACTACGAAAATCATCTTTTTAGAAAACAAGGCCTGAATAAATCTTGTCAATGGTACAAGAATTGCTTTTATTTGCATTTGGTTTTGTTGCCAAGTAAAACTTTTCCATTTTTTAAATTATTTATTCAAGAATTTATTTTTTTTTTATTTGCAGACACTTTCTATTTATTCCAGCAGTTTATAGAATCAATCACCAATTTGCAATAAACCCTATTTTCCTAGAACAGTTGCTTTTAGTATATTCGGAAGCAGTTCATCAACAATATGTACAAAGCAAAACCCCTGTAAGGTTCCATGCCCCTGATGTACTTCATATTTCTAGTTTTTAAAATTTCACTATAATTTGACTAATTTTAATACATATTTTAGGATATTAATAGAGAATGTTTCTGTCATATATTTCTTTTCTTAGACTGAATCTGCTCCTTTAATTTTAATAGCGATTTCACTGTTTAAGAAATGTTTTTTCAGATCCAGTGTTGAATGCTTGATTCAAAGCTTTTGTACTAGTCTCAAATTCAGTAAATTTTAGAAAGAAATTGTTAAATGTGAATTTTCTAATACATGAATACTGAATTTTCACTTGAGAACTTGCTACTAGAAATGTAAAATATGATGAATTATCATCTATATTTTTTAATTTTTCTTTTACATCTACCTGTAAATCTTGTCTTGTAGACTTCATTCATCAAACCAAGTGTTACCTGTATATCTTCCTTGGCAAACTGTATCAGAAAAACTAATAGGGGCTTAAGTCCAAGCAGGCAAAAACTTTCTGCTGTGAGGGGCAGAATAGTTAGTTAAATTGTTTCTGTTGTTGGGGTTACAATGAACTTATAATTTCATGTGGCAAGATGTTAGAATCAAACCTTTATCAATGTAAAGCAAAGGCCATATGTATTTGGTTGGTTTAAAACAAAAGGAAAATTGAAATGTAGGTCTTTCCAAACAGATAAATTATTGCCTCAGGCTAAATGTAAGTTTGCTTGCTTAAATACTGAACGTTGTGCGATAAAATGTCTGCGGTTTCATAGCAGAATGATAGGCTTATTGTTACTTAAATGTAAATTTCTCACTCTCTTACCTTTTTTCTGTACCCGATAATAACTCAAGTTACTTTTTGGACTTCAGATAAGTCCTGACCTTTCTTTCTTATCTCCTTAGTATCTAACATTTAAAGGATTTAAGCTTGTGTGCTTTCACTGTGCAAATGAAAATAAAACTCCATATAAAAGAACTTCATGTAAAATCACTTCATATAAAAGACTTTGAGGCTGTTTATGAAGTGCTTAGTGGATTTAACAACTCCTCACCAAATCAACTGCCTATTTTCCAGTGTCTGGTGTATTGACTTGCTTTCCCCCTTGAAGGGGAAACACAAATATTCTTTCCCGTCTTGGTGAAGACTGAAATATCGGTGCTTAGATCAAAGCTGTTTTGTCGGGGGAGGGTTGTGTGTTGTTTTGGGGTTTTTTGTGTTTTTTTTTCCCAGACGAGTTTTAATGAAAGTAATGTTTGGTGGAGATCCCCTGCCCTGCTGGGATCTCCCTTCAGCTTCTCCCCAGGGTTGGTGGACCTTTGTAGACCTCTCCCTCTTAGGAAAGGTACACTCGATTGCCAAACTGACTGTTGGTTTGTTTATTTTGTCACAGTTATTTTGGGAAATGTCTCATCTTTAAAAATTTTATCTTTTCTGTTGGTGAGGGTCAAACTAAATTGCTATTCTGTAGGTAAAATTGGCACATTCATCTACTGCTTAAGCTTTGTTTAACGTAATGCGAGGAACCCAGAACCATGAAAGAAAACCTGTTTTCCCTAAAACCTTCTATTCCTATTTCTACCTACTATACTATTTTGGATGCTAAGTGTAGGGGGCTATCTTCCCTCACACTAAAAGATAACTGATTAATTTTTTCAGTTTGTATAGTGACTGTGCCACTGAGTAATGGAATCTGAATTATTCATATACCAACTAGTGACATGAAGTGTGTTACAAGTTGTCCAAGTATATATATTAATGTTTTTTCTAGCTGTATTCTATTAATTTGTGGTGGAGGTGATGAATTCCATTTGCCTTGCTGAGAAAGCAAACCAGAAAGTTAATTCTGTTTTCAATTAGCATGTGAAAACAACAGAATAATAAAACGTAGGAAGGAGAAGTAAATCTAAAAACTTGATTCAAGATTATAGAAAAAAATATGTGGGGGTAAACAACCTTGGGTTCACACAACTAGAGAAAGCATTTATCCATTAAGATGTGTGGCATAGAGTGGGGTACTCACATACTGTGAGTAGCGTTATGATCGCAGAATTTGGTTCTGGGTGCTTGGGTGCTGACCCTAGCCTGGCCCCACCGAGCTGATTGGCGCTGCCGGACTGTGGAGCCACGTGTGTTGCAGGCAAGGGAAGCTGAAGCAGCAAGTCACCATCCAGGGTTGCGATTATTACAAGAACTACAGCCTGGAAAAAAAAAAATAAAATAGAAAATTGTTTTTTCCAGAAGCAGTGCCAGAAATGCTGATTTGGAGAGTACTTCTTTAGATAAATGTTATTTCAAAAATCAGAGATTAACTCCATTGCAGTTGCTCAGAAAGCCTCTTTTTCTCCATAATAAGTCCTTATACTGAGGTTTAAAGGATGTTCTATTTCACAGTGGAAAAAAAATCCAGCTTTGTTGATATTAGGACTTTTGTCATCTTAAGACAATTTTTAGAACAACGTGAAAGAAAGGGATAGTTTATAATGTGCAAGAGCAAAATAGACTTTCTGAACTAACGGAACGGATGCTGTAACATAGATTGAATACTGGCAAAAGAGGGAATCTCACTCAGAACCAGTGAAAGGCTGTCAAAGAATCTACTTGGGTGTTTGGATTAAATGGATCTGGATATAGGGATTCATTCTTTAGACTAAAGAAGAGGACACATTGTTCCAGCTCCTACTGTTGGGAATCTGGATAAAAATCTGTTTTGAAACACCTGTAAGGTTTTCTCTGGGAATCAAATGATAATTTATCTCCAAGCTGTTTCTTCTGCAGATTTCTGAAAATTATGTTCAAAATTAAGTTACTTAATTTGGCTAGGATCTCTTTGGCAATGATTGCATAATAGAAATTACCAAAATAAAAACCTCTAGTTAAAAATTATAGCTCTAAATGAGATTTTACACATTTAGATATAAAGAAATGATGCTTGTTCTTGAGTGGACAGCTTTTTAGGAATTTTTATTTGTTAAGCAGAAAGTTGGAAACACTCTAAAATGGAAACAATTACTGGTTTTATCATCCATCAAATCTAAGATGTAGATGTTTGCAGGAATTTTTTAAATATTATATTCATGTTACTGATACATGAAACTGCAACCCTACAAATTTTGCCGTTTTTCTGTCTTTTTAGCCAAACAGATATTTAACAGAAGTAAGAAATTAAGCAAGGAAAACTCATTCAGTACCACACTGAATGCTGTTTTGCCTGTCTCCTCTGCAACAGCTGAAGTAAAACAAATGAAGAGTTTCTGGTCACGCTCAGTTTACCAAGCATAACACACTTGGGATACAAATAGAAGAAAGCTGGCACCAGAACACCATAATCTGGAATGGTGCTTGCCTTGATCTCCACGATATTAATTTTAGTCCAGAAACATTGTCAGTTCACAGGTCCTTAAAATAAGCTATTCAGTGCCACGCAGTTGTGTCTTTGACTAGATCGAACTGCATCTACTTATAAGTTTCAGCAGGGCAAAAATGAGTAATAGCCAAGCCAGAATTTGTTTAGCTGTTTAG
>NW_009735250.1:0-1179 GCF_000703405.1 Apaloderma vittatum | reverse complement strand
ATGAGCACTGCTGTGAGCTGTGACACTTTAATTGCAAAACTCTTGAGAGCATGTCAAAGGTCAGGTAGATTGTCACACCAAACTGAAGATAATACTATAATTTAAGAGATACTAATTTATGTAACTGTATAGACAACTTATTTGTTTTATCTGATGCACCTCATACAGCTACTGATATTTAAAACATCCTAGAAATAGAATGTGATTGACTTGACCTTATTCTGCTCTGGTAGTTAAAGTAGAACTTGGTTACGTACCTTGAGAGGCAATGACTGATGGTACATGCAGACTTGTCTAAATACAAGCAATCCACTCATAATACTCAGGGCAAGGTAATTGGCATTTCATTCTGTCTGCACATTCTTGTGGCTGCTGGGCCCAAAGATCCATCAGCACCAACGCAATTATGTGAATGCCTGCAATCCCTTACGCCTAAAGCACTCTTAATCAGCATGCAAATAATGTAAATAATAAAAATGTTGAAGCATTCAAGAAAAGTAAGAGGCCTCACCTTATTGTTTTTTTTTTTCTATTCAGTGATTGTTTTCCTGTATTTATGCCATTGTTTATCCATATCATACCATACCTTTTTTTTTTTTGCTATTTTGAATGCTATAAATTTGGCAAGGCAACTCTGTGCACAGCTTGCAAAACCACTATGACCTGAACTAATACATTTTCCATGAGTTTGGCTCAGTTTGTCATTTAGCTGTAGGAAATCTACTCAAAATGTGCTTTTTTTCTAATGTGTGTTGTGCTAATTGTAAGCCTTTGATCAGACAGTACATGAATAAGGAATGTTGTTTTTCTGAATTAAGTGAAAATGAAGCCTTAGGCAGCCTCCTGTCAGGATCATAAGTACTAAATAAAATATAAACTAGTTAAACTTTGCAACATCTAAGGACAAGCATAATTTCATGTATCAGGATAAATCTTATACTGTAAATTAATAGCGATTCGTCTTATGTCATGCCATATATGCATTGTTACAGATATGGTCATTAAGTTCTTTCTTAGAAATCCTTCATTCTCAGTACAAATCCTTCAAGCTAATAAATAGAAACTACTAAACGTGTTCTGTCTCAAAACTGGGGATAAGCGTCTACAACTGTTTTACGTCCTACTTTTGTTCTGTGCACTTAGATAAATTATTGCATATTCTACCTATAGTATGAAAAA
>NW_009735249.1:2021-2249 GCF_000703405.1 Apaloderma vittatum | reverse complement strand
ATCTCTATATGTATCCGGGTGTCTATTTCCAGGCGCCTAGTGCGTCATCGCAGGGTTTCACGCCGTTTGCCCGACGGGGCTGTGCTCTGTGTGTTCTGGCCAGCATTCAAGGGAAAGCCGATCTGCAGGGGGGAGCTTAGGTGTCTTCTCTCCTCCAGGCTTTCCTCTACCCAGACGGACTTGCCTCCCACTGGTTTTCTAGACAGCTCCCACGCGTGTTGTGACCTT
>NW_009735249.1:299-1994 GCF_000703405.1 Apaloderma vittatum | reverse complement strand
CGACCCGCGCGAAACAGGTTAATCGCACCCATCGGTCATTTCTGTCCCTGCCCTGAGGCTGAGGACAGAACTCAGCCGCTGCGGTTTTGCATTTGAACGGCTCATCAGGCTTCTCGGTTCTGTATCATAATTTTTTGTAAGTCCTCGACGGCCATCGAGGCTGCCAAAGCCCGAACGCTCCTTGGCGGAGGGGGAGGAACAGGGCTACAAGGAGACGCTTGTCCCGTGGAGGGGACAGCGAAGCTGTCTCAGTGCCCTGCTGTCCCAGTGCCCAGTGCTCAGCTGACGGTCACACCCCTCCTCCCGGCGGGGAAACGGGGCTCCGGGTTTGTTTTGCTGCCGCTTTCGGCAGATCAAGCGGCGCTCGGCAGGATCGGGAGACGCGCGGATAAAAAAACGCGCCGTATTTGATCTTTTTTCCCTCTCTCCCAGCCTGAATCGTTTCAGTCACACATAGAGCCCGAGGGGATATTCCCTGGGTTAGCACAACGCAAAATGATGCCAAAAATTAATCCCCTCTAACCTTCCTCCCGACTCTTGCTTACATCATCACCCTCTCCGAGAGAAAGGTGCACTTTCTATCCACCATGTCCAGAAGAGGCAAACAAAAATAAACATTCCCTCAACGCACACACCCGCCAGCCTTCCCCGCCGAGAGCTCAGCCGAGGTGTGAAAAATGCCCCGTTGAGGATAAGAAACCTGCCAATGGCAAGCAGGAGAGTTGAGGTAGCATAGCAAATAGCCCGGGGAAATAAAACAGATAACGACTTAAATTCCTTCCAGGTTTAAAGAGAGGGAGAAATAAAGGAGAAGCGGGGAGGGGGCTCTCGGCAGGCTCTGCGGATGTCCTGGGAGGATTCACTTTGTCTGCGGATAGAAGGGACGCTGGTGGCTTTGGTGGCGGATAGAGGGGGGTGGTTGTTGGTCATCCACATGCCACCCAAGATGTTATTCACTGCTAACAATTACCATTATCTGTCCCCACTTTTGGCTAATCAGACAGAATATGTAATGATGAAGCCTGTTTCCTGCTGTCTTTGGGAGGTAACGGGTTATTCTCTCATGGGGGTGGCGGGAGGGGGGGTTACACCTACTCCCATTAGGGCTTTAGCACTTGACTAATTCAGGTACTTAGCATCCTATAGACAGGGACGGTTTGAAAGCAGGCAGTGTTTGCAGTGGGGAGGACTGTTTATATAAACAGGACACCTCTGTAAACGACACTAATATTTGGGGTTAGGTGGCGATGGAAGGGAAGGTCCTCTTGAGCCAGGAGATTCCCCAGTAACTGGGCACCGTCCTTTTCTCTCAGCTTTTAAAGGAAGGGGTTCAGGGCTTTGGGACGATAATTTTTTTTGGGGGGGAGGGGTGTGTGTGCACAACCTACCATGGCTGCATCTGGCAGGATCAGTTTTACAGTGAGGAGTATTTTGGATTTACCAGAGCAAGATGCTGATAACATAAAACAAGCCTCTGACCATCACCGTTCAGTGGAGAACGACACCGGCTCGCCGTACCGAGGGTGGATAGAAACAGACAGAAATCACTACCCCTGTGAGTATGAAACCGACAGGAATTCGCCATCTCCGCACAGCTATCTTTTATTTGTTCTCCCCCCTGTCCTTTGGGGAAGATGCGAAGAAGTGAATCGCCAGCATGTGTAGCCTGCAGGATCGGGGGGATCCAGGCTGGGA
>NW_009735249.1:0-249 GCF_000703405.1 Apaloderma vittatum | reverse complement strand
TTAACAGAGGAAAGATTTTTTTTTCCGTAGGTCTGTGCATGTTCCCAGTTACGGCAGAAAGCAAAGCCTCAGGCTGTGTCCGCCCGTATCTCTGCGTTTAGCGTTTAAGCTCGCTTTCTGGATACTTTTTTTTTTAATTTATTTTTTTCCTCCGTTTCACTGTTGCAAGATATCCTGCCTTTTTGTGCCTGAGGGGTTTCGGGTCATCCTCCACTCTCCGCAGAGGAAAGCTGAGAGCACATCCAGGGC
>NW_009735248.1:353-555 GCF_000703405.1 Apaloderma vittatum | reverse complement strand
CCCGCAGCTCCCACTCAACCAAGCCTGGACCCAAACCAGGGCAGAGCGCGTGCGGAAAATGGCAAAATATTTAGAATTTCTTCCCAAAGAAAGACCCAGGATGGGGATTATTGAGCCCAAATCGGGTTTCACGACACCTGCTTTGAGCAACTATGGATTATGGGTGCCCCCCCCCAAAAAATTCTACTGTGTACCAGACCCC
>NW_009735248.1:0-224 GCF_000703405.1 Apaloderma vittatum | reverse complement strand
AGTTGAGGAGGGGTGATTTTTTTTCTTTTTTTTATATATATATTCCCATGGGCGGTTGGGGAGCCCCGGAGCCACTTTCGCTTCGCGGGTGGTCAACGCGCCACGTGGGCGACGAGCGTCACCAGCTCGAGGTTGGGGATCGCGACGCCGGGACGTGGGAAAAGCATCGCCCGGAGGTTCAGCTGGTGGGACAAGGTGTGTTTTTTGGGGGGGCCCATGGGGTG
>NW_009735247.1:8316-18188 GCF_000703405.1 Apaloderma vittatum | reverse complement strand
CTGGGTTTTTAGCTAAACCCAGGACACACAGCTAAGTCCTTTTCCCTAACCTGAGTTGCTGGGAAAATGTTTTGCAGGTCCCAGTCATCTCTTCTCTTCTGTGAAGAGGAAGGATGCCTTGCTTCCCAGTCAGCCCTCATCCAGCACACACATCCAACCTGGGCAGCACAGCTTCCTTCTGTAGATGCTGGTTACAGATTTATACCCAGCAGTCATGCAGGAGGGACCTTCTCGGCTGGCAGGGGCAGGACCCTCCTTGCACACTGCCTGGAGTCAGAGGCAGCTGGCTGAACATCCCAATGGTGAGGGGCAGGGATGCAAGCCCTTTCCACTCCCTGCTAAATAAACAGGAATTCTGCTGATACTCCATCCTTAGGAAAACAAAGCTGTTTCCATTTAGCTCAGCTTCTGAGCCGAGGCGCAGCTCCACCCGCCCAATCATCCACTGGGGCTTTGCTTCTCCGGGCAGAGATTCAGGCTGAGATCAAGAAGAGGGAAGATTTGCAGCCAGTCTATGCTGGCAGGGCCTCTAACACCCCCAGGATTTTGCTCTCCAGAGCACTCACTGTTTCAAGCAGCACAACACAGGGGCCTCCCAGCTTCTGCAGCAGCTAACAAGTCCCCACAGGCTCCCTCAGATGCCTGACCCATGGCTCCACTGAGTCATGGCCTGCTGAAGGGACTTGAGAAAGTGGTACTCATTGCTCAGCCTGTATTTTAAGGGATGAAATCCTGAGCATCACCAGCTCTGCTGTCAGCAAAGTAAACCCAGAGCTGCCCTCCTCCTAGCCGTGTTGTCCCCTGGGCAAATGCCAACCTCAGATAAGACTGAGTATGTCTTCTTTAGTCCCAGGGAGAAGCAATAATGTGTACCGTATGGGCAAGCCAAGGATGCAGTGATTCCTCCCCAGTCCCTCTTTAAATGGAGGTACCAATGGCTATGTGTAACACTGCAGCACTGACATCTGTGCCCAGCATAATGCTTGGGCTGATGCCCATGCCTCCGTCTTCCCAGGGCTGCCAGCATGCCCAGAAATGGATCTATGACAGCTACACAGGGAATGCCCACATCACTTGCAAACTTTCATACCTGCCAGGTGCAAATACAAACCAACCAGTACAACCAGTTGTGTATGACCAGTATAACCCTGTTACTCAAGGGGCAGCTACTTCTCACAGAGGCTGAGAGCAGTTACCTTCCTACTGTCTCCTGGGCTCTCCTGGCAGGGAGGCTGCAGAATGCATTGCTGCTTCTGCTGCCAGGCATGAGCTCTGGAGAGCCTGAGTATATGTACCAGAAACAGGGCCACAAAAACAGGCAGCTGCCTGGTCATGCTCTTCCTGAAGTCTTTCTAGGCTTCTTCAGACTCCCTAAGACTTCCTATCTCCAGACCATGCTACTCTCCACAGTGAGTCACCATAAGCAGCAAGTCCAACTAGCTGAGGATACGAAATTACTTTAAAGCAGACCCACCACTCAGGCAAGTGGGAAATATTTTGGTTCAGGCAATTCCTGAATAACCCAAGAGGCTGCTCTCCTAACTCTTGCTAAAGACTCACTTTAGAACACATTGAAACCAAACGCAACGTTATCTCTGCTTAGAGAGCAGGTCTCTGGGGATGATTCAAGGGGTTTGCTGCATGTTTATATGGTATCTAACAGCACTGTTCTAGTGCATGACTTCAGAGCTTCTGATTGCTACCTCTATACAAACAAACACAAATAAAGCCAATATACACACAAATAAACAAAAGGAGAAAGCAAATTCACTCATGTGAGGATTGATTTCCTGTCTTGGCACAGCAAGACGAGGCTTAGAGGTCTATAAGCTCCAACTCTTGTGCAACTTCTCCTTGTTAACAATGCAAATATGCAGGGAGCTTGGGGAGTAGTTGTTTGTCCTGGATCTCATAGTCTTCTCACAACCACTGACCTGGAACCACCAGTGTCCTCTGTCCACCAAGTCACCCAAGTGTTTCTTCTACCTCTTCCTTATTGATAAATAAGCAAGCCAGCTGTAGTACGATCATGGCAGGCTGACTAGAAAAAGTCAGTGTCCCACCAGCGCTGCCCATTCTCATCCAAAAGGAGACCAAGGACTGGAAAACTCGAGATGTTCCTCTCAGACTTGACAGCGAACTGAACTCCAGTGAAGGTGACCCTGAGTTTGCAGTGCCTAAGAACCAATCCTCATACTTGCAAATATGAGTAAGATCTACCTAGCTCTGGGAAGGCAAATGTGCTTCTTGCTTTTGCTGCTATAGACTAACTCTGTGGAGAAAGCATGATGCAGAAGCAGAGAAAGTAGTTTAGTGGCAGGACAGAAATAGATGATGTTGTAATTGCAACAAGCAGGCTCCAAGTTCAGACAAATCTAAAAGCATGGTTTCATTAGACAAATAACCAATCTAATAAGTGATTTTCCCCAAAAGGGGACTCCATCCCTTTCCTTCCCTCCACTGATAGCTTTGCAGTTGTGTCCTGTTCTTGCGTTCCTCATGATCTTTCAATAAGCCAATTTAGCCCACTGAAGTTGGCAGAAAACCCAACTCACCCAGGGGCCCAGATAAGGAGGGCACGGCCAGGTGCAATGGCAGCAAGAGCACGCCTTCGGCTGCAGGTACTCACTCTTACAGGCTCCACAGTTAGCCCAGAAGTTGGCAGTCTGATGGGGACACTCAAAAATATTTGGGAAACAACTCATCAAACAGACTTTTACGTCATGCCAGTTGCACACATGAAGACAGGTCCCGAAGGCAGTCAGTGATGGACATGTCACGGGGTCCTACCTGTGGCCATCGCAAAGGATGAATGTCAAATGCTGTTGCTGAACCATGGAATAAGGTGACGTTCTATGGCCTCCATGGGGAGGGAAGGAGGAAAGGCACAGCATGGTCCTTAATGGAGTCCTGTTTCCTTGGGAGAGTGCCAGAGGATTTAAGGTACGACAGGCAGCTGGGCATTCAGCAATCCCAGTCCAGCGATCGCTAGACACCGTGTCTGACTGTCTGGACAGGCATGCTCTGCCAGTGCCTGCACAGCCCCTTGTCCTCTGCGCAGAGCCTGAGGTCATGTTCCTTACTGGGAAAGCCTTCAACAGGTGCTGTATCTCCAAGGGGACTGCTCTCCCTCCCCTCCAGTCCCTCCACACAGAGTGGTGGCACAGAGGGCTAGGAGGAGGTCTTTACTGCAGGGAAACTCGTCAGCAATGACCAGGATTGCAAGCACGTGTGAGGGCTGCGTGCTTGCTTGGCCACCAAGCCTCTCTCAGGGCAGCAATGACAGGGGATTGGCCATCTCTCCCTGACAGCATCAACGCTGCCTTGCCTGAATTTGGTTCCCATCAGATAGTCTTTCACTGGGGCACCACGAACTACTTGGTGTCAGTCAACTCCTCGCCAGTCATTTGAGCCCCTCCAAAATTGTAGACGGCCGAGAGTGTCTAGAAATGTCTCCAGCCCATGCATTGTCTCTGCTTCAGAAGAGACAGAAAGGCAACAGCTCCTTTAGATGCAACAGGCACATTAAAAACAACTTGCAGGAATAAAGAAAAAAAAAGGCCAAATTGTCCTCTCCTTAGGCAGCTCTGAGACACTGACAGAGAAAGTCTAAACAGCTCAGATAAGGAAAGGAGAAACTGAAGTTACCTCCTGGTTACACACTCGTAATTTGCCATATGTCTTCTTGACTATGACTGAGGGACTTCTGCTAGAAGCCACTTGCAGATTCTCTGCTGTGGTGGCTACAAACAAAACCAGTCTGTCTGGCCCAGCAATTGAGTGAGTAACAGCAAGAAAGATACACACTTTTAAGAGTGGTGCAGCCTCACACATGCTCCTGTGACTACAGACTCTTATGGAAAAGCAGAGGTAGTTTAAAAAACCAGAGTGTGTGTGGGTTGTATAGCAGCAGGCACCACTCCCACCTCTCCATCCCCACTGAGTTGCCAGCACATCAGCGGTGCTTATCAGGGAAAGGCTTTTCCTGCCTTTCTTGCCTCCCTCAGCAGAAAACCCGCAGCTCTGGCAAGACTTTACAAAACACAAAGTGTGGAGGAGTTGCAGCTGGGTAGAAGAGCATCTCAGCAACCAACCTGAGGCAGGTGGGATGAAGCTGTTAAGTTTTTCCTCACTCAAAAGGACCAGACGACGTCACAATTGTCATCCTGAACTTCACATGCTCTTCACAGAGTCTCTCCTGCATAGACCTCTGTGAGCTACAACAGCTGCAACTTTGCTTCTGTACCCAGTGCCTGGGAACTAAAATGGCCCACGCCACAGCAACATGACCCAGAAATACGGAACAAATGGTTCAATAACAGCTAGAGGCTGAGTGGCATCACTCTGCTCATACCCGCACTCATAGCACACCTCAGATCTATGTACTCTTCTATGGGTATGACATGGACATATTGCTCTAAACATATCCTCTTGGGAAAGGGACTTAATCCCCACTCTGACGCCTACCCTGCTGCTACCACAAAGGCAGTTCACCAACTGGATAAGGGCAAACTGCCGACCTTCAGAGTCCTCCTTCCCCAGGGGACCATCACTAGCCTGTTCCATTCCTGCACGTGCCTGGGGATAGTGACACAGTGCTGGGGACAGAGTCCCTCGGAAGGTCATCAGGACCCGACCCCCTTACCTAAGCTCCCAGAGCCCACTGAGGAGCCTTCATCAGGAGCCAAGGTGCCTGGTCTCATGAATCAGAAGCTGTGGCACACTTAGCACTGCATTAGCTGCCAGTGCGTTTGGGGGAGCACCCTGCCGGGAAGCGGGATTGACTTACACAGTTGAAACATGCCGTGGGACGGGTGCCTGAGCCCCTCGCAGGGAGGCATCCTGCCCTGCCGCGCTGGTCCTCCTCCAGAGGGAGCTTGCAGGTGGGCGGAAGGCAGCGGCTGCACCAGGCGGGTGGTACTCCTGCTCGGGAACCACTTCTTCACACCGGGAGCCCTGGAAGCCTGAGCGACAGGTACAGACCTGGGGGCGACTGCAGGAGCCCTTGTTCTGACACGGTGGGTCGCAGACAGCTGAGGAGACACAGAAAGAGGGTTAGTGGACACAGGGATCAGCCTCATGGTGGTGACACCTGACTAGGGTAGCACGATCAGGGCGGAGCTATCTCTTCTCTGCAGGTAGGACTTCAAAGTCTCAGTGTTACTGCTCCTGTGGGTCCCTAGTGCAAGGTCATCTCCATCAGAGACTTGTTTATTTCTGTTCCCAATTCTCCCCACTGGTCTCTGCAGAGCTCTTCTCCAACAATACTCATTTCAGTAAGCTCAGAAATGAGCAGCATGGACTGCAGAGAGCGTACAGCCTCCAACGCTGCCCACAGGAATAGGACCTCAATCCCAAAGTAAGACATTGTGTGTTACCTTTAGCGTGTTTCGGGGGCTGACTTGCATGGTGTCCCCTGCCTGTCCCCTCCAGAGCTTTCCAGCTCTCCCTCCACAGCTGATTTTGGAGCTCAAATTCCTCCGCAGCTACAGGGACTTACAGTTCATTAACTTTATGCCCAAAACACCCTCCAAGCCTGTGTGTGTTCCTAATTACAGCACATCAGCTTCAGTTTGCGCCCTGGGAGGAAAGTGCAATTAATTATATGCCAGGCCCTAACACTTCCCAAGCCAATAGATGCCAAATTGGGTTTATAGCTCAGCCAGTGAGAGCCAGGAAACCACAGCTCACTCAGGTAGGACCAAGGTTCTCATTTTGAGCAAGAATAATTGAAAAGGCAGTGGAAAACAGTGTCGTTCTTCAAAGAGGGAGAGAGCTGGCTGGCCAAAAGGTAGTGAAACCTTGTTGGAAAACACAAGGTGACCATTAACCTCCAGCCACATGGGAACCCCATGGATGGGTTGAAACATGCGGCTACCACTTCTCCTGAAGGCCCCTTCCCCAGGACTGCCCCAGAGAGGCTGCAGTAGCATCTGACATCCCATCATCTTCACACATAGCTGCCAGGCTTTCATAACTACATCTCTCTCTCTGGCTGTGCTCTCCATCCCTGCGAGACCCAAGAACACCTGCAAAAAATGTGGCTTCTGGGCAACAAACCTCCATCCTGGTGTGCCCCCATAACACTTCCCTTACCCCAAAAATGGACTGCCATCAGCTTTTCCTGACTAGATCAGGAATATGTTGGCTGGAATGCTTCATTTGACCTTTATTATCATGTTTATGCTCAGGAAGCAAAGGACACCTCAAGGAAAAGGAGAATCCAAGTCATGTAGGGCTGAATAGGTTAAAGCCAGAAGTTTTGATGAAATCCCCCAGTAAAATAAATCTGCCACCACTGCAGACTCTGGAACAGAGACAAGGTCCTAGTCAGGCAGAAATTAACCATCTCTGGGAAGTCTGGCACTCCAGAAGTTGATGTAATTTATAATATAAAACTCATCTGTGATTTAAATAGGCTGCTAGTCCCTACTGTTATCTGCTAATAAATGCCTGTTTTAACAAACGGCACCAGACCAGGAAGCCTGCCATTGAAAACAATTGCTTCACGTGCTGAAATACTGCAGGGCCATGATGCCAGGACCTGGGAACACAGCAGTTCTCACAACCTCTCCCGCTAACAATGTTCACAGTCATGTTAGACTTGGAAAACAATGATAAGTGGCCAGGCACTCTAAAAAACCCCTAAGGCAGCTGGCATAGAGAATAAGAAGGGAATGGGATAACTCTTCTAGTCCGTTCAAGCAGGGTGCAGAGCTGCCCTAGCTGAAATATTCCAGCTCTAGGATTAAACTCCTTCCCAGTTGCCTTTGCAGACTCAGGGAGAATTTGATAGGGCTTTAAAAAGTCAGTGGTTTTCACTCAGTCCAGCTATGCAATGTGAGAGGAGTAGATCTTCAGTGGAAGTACTGTTGATGCCAAGCGTGTGAAATCGGGAGTCGGGCTACCAAAACCATAACATTGTCAGAAGGAACCAGGAGGTTAAATATACATACATATTTTTAATCTTTCTCTTTGCTTTCTGGTTTCTGAGCCCAGGGGTTACTCTGAGATGTGTCTTCCCAGCTGTGTGGGGGCTATAAACAGTTTCTGTTAAGACGATAGGCACTCATTTCTTCTCAGTGTAGTCTCACATAATCACCTACTCCAGGAGCTGGGGCTTTATGGAAAGCAAAAAGACTCATCTCAAAACTCTTAATAAACGGATGAGACATGGAGCACTGCTGAAGTATCACTAATAGCAACGTTAGTTTGTTCAAGAGCATCTAGCAGCGCCCTGCAGATCAAGTCTTCAGCGCATGGAGTAAATCCTCCCTGTAAGGCCACACTGTGGGAAAGACTGTGGCATCACTCCGACCACCTACCTAGGCCAGGCAGGTAGGACCATCAAAGGGCAAGACCACCAGGTCCAGCCTCCCGTCATTTTGCAGGCCCACCTGGCCCAGGACTGAGCAATGACACTGCAAGGTGACATTCAATTACTGTGTCCCCGCTGCTCTGCACATGGACATGGTCTAGGAGAGTGGTGCAGATCTTCACTGTAAGCAACTGCTGCTCAGTCTGGTTTAAATGCAGCTAGGTACCCACAAGAAAACTGCAAAGATGCTAAAGGACTTGTACCATTTAGGTGGTTTAGTCCACTTTCTCATGGAGAATTTTGCTTATTGATGCAGAGCAACATGTAATTTCAGTTCTAATTGAAACCTCTGACTGTGTTAGCACACCCAGAAGGGATGGACAATTGAAGACAAGTGAGAGATTTGTGCAGGCAGGAAGATCAACAGCAGTGCAGGAATAAGAGAGAGGGAAAACAGATCTTCAAGGGAAAACAGTCTGGGCTCAAAAAAACGTGCAGTCACTGTACAAAAGAAAGACAAAAAGAGAGAGCATGTGCATGTCATCTCCATTTTGCAGAGGTGGAAAAACCCCAGGTGCTAATGTGACTGTCTGAAGACATGCTGTGAGACCACAGCAGAGCCAGCAACTCATGCTGGAATCCCTACGCCTTCAACTTAACCACAAGACCATCTGTACGAGATTAGAAAGTGCATGAATTTATTTAGTCCTTCCCAACATGCTGATTAAAAATGCTTCTTTTAAACTTAAAAATATCTATGGCAGAAAAAAGCTCAGCCTGCATTACCATCCCAGTCCAGGCCTCTATGTTGGGAAGAAAAAAAGAACAATAGTGAACAGCGCTGATGAAGGTGGAGGTTGATGAACTAATATCAGGAGACTGAGCAAGAGGTTTCCCTTGCTCTTAAGCAGAGGGGAAGGATGATGAGCTAACAGATAGCAGCTAAGTTATTGACAAGTGCTCACTGTAGCCCCTGCAGCCCCAAAAATATGGACAGCACAAGAGGGCTTTTGGACAGCTTTTATGTACAAAAAATACACCAAATCCCAAAATATAAAAGCCCGAGTCTCACCCCAGGGTGAAATTAAACAGGCAGGAGGTTGGATGAACTCCTTGGGCCCAAGTTCAGATGTATCCCTAATGCCCCCTCCTTCAGGAAGACCTCTGGAGCCCCACAGGATGCCCTGTATGCAGGTCGGTGTGATGACCTTGGCACGTGGGTAAAAATCAAGCCCACTGCAAGCACGTGAGATCTTCCTCCTAAATTCCCTTAGCTCACTTTAACTTTCACAGGAAACACTGCTGTCCTGAAGAGAAAGATTTCTCTTTTTCATCCTCCCAGTCATTGACTCCCTGAAAACTCCTTGAGTCCTCACGGCACTTTGGTCCTCAAAGCTGGAGTAATCCAAAAGGCTATAGACACCTGCCCATGGCTGGAGTTCGGTCATATGCAGACATATTGCAAGAACAAACTCCCTGGAAAAGCATAGGCAAAGAAGGAAAAAATCACCATTCTTGTAGCCAACAGGCAGCAGATTACAGTAACAATTTGGCCTATCCTCTCCCCTGTACCCAGGCTCAAATCCATGAAAATCAAGGTTCCGCCCAAGACCAGAATGACAACTTCTTCCCTGCTTCATCTCATTAAGAGATTCCCTCTGGCTGCATTTCTGCCCCACTAACTTCCCTGATATGCCCCAGGACCATGGGATCAGACACTAAACAGCATTGCGACGCAGGAACTAACTGGGACAGGCTGTCCACCCTGCCTTGGCAGCTTTAAAAACAGCTGAACGTCTCCAGCAGCTTGAACTGCAGCAGAAAAGCCTGGCAAGGGAGGTAGCTGGGAGCAAAATGATGTATCACCAGTCTCCACCTAAGTCCTGCCTGAGACTTACCGTCCCCTCTAAAGGGGGACATTGTCAAGCCCGATCATGTTGACGGTGTCCTTTTAATGAATCCTAGGGAACGAGGGCCCAGCACCTGAGCAATCGCTAGACAGCCTGCGTGGCAGCGAGCCCAGATCTACTGCTCCTACAAAAATCCCTAATGAGAGAAAGATGCTGCCATCGCTGGCCTCGCGCTCTGTTTACAGACGCTGTCTGGCAGCACAGCACGGTCTCTACCGTTTGGCTTCTGTCAGCGGGGGGGAGAGGGAGAAGGGAGGTGAGTCAGCCCTTGGCCCCTTGCTCCCGAACAGCGATCGCTAATGCAATTATCCCAGCGCAGCCGAAGCGCCGTGAGATCCCGCAGCAAACAAAGCTCAGCCTCTTTCTCCGCTAAACATCTGGGCAGCTGCTGCCACTCGAGCGAAGGCAGATGCTCTCAGCTATTCCGGGCAGGGTGTTCCCGTGCTGAAAGCCTGCCTGGTGCCGGTCTGCTCCCTGCCCTCCTAGCTGCCCTGGCGCTGCAGGCAGGCCCTCACCTCCGTGGCACCGGGTGGGTGCTCAGGGCAGGCAGTGCCCTGCTAGGCCAAGAAGGATAACCCCCTTGTTTAGGGACAGGGACCGTGGCAGGGGTGGGATGAGGTTGCTGAGCTATTGGGGATGGAGAT
>NW_009735247.1:343-8285 GCF_000703405.1 Apaloderma vittatum | reverse complement strand
GCTGTTGGGGGTGGAGATGACAGTGCGCCTGCCTCTGGCATGCGTTGCACTGCTGCCTGCCCAGACTCCTTCCCTTCCAGTGCTGTGTTGGGGAGCCCAAAACAATCTCAGCTCCCAGAGCTGTGGCAGGGCCATTTGGAGGAGCAGAGCCCTTATTAGTCTGTCTGCAGGCAGGCAGGAGGGCCCTGGCCCAGTTTCTGCACGGCAGGAGCACCCTGCAGCCCTCTGCCATTTCACACATCCCACGTGCTGCACCACGCTTCCAGCCCCACCCGTCCCAGCCCTTGTGCCAACTCCCATTAATTGCTTTTCTTAATAGCGTGCAGATAATTTGCAGCCCTGATTTCCCCCTCAGCATTAGCAATGCTCGCCTACTTGAGCACAGCCCCGCTCCGCTGGTTCCCACCTGCTGGGACTTTCCCAGACCTGCCTTTTGCTCCAAGGAGGACGATGAGAGCCCAGGGCTTGAAATCTGCCCCTAAACGTGCCATTGCAATGCCCCACCCCAACAAGACCCTGCTTGGGATGGACACTAATAATCATAACGAAGCCATAATTATTCAGCATGCTCAGATTCTGCCAGCAGGCAGGGAGAGCTGACCCACAGCCTGGCAGCCCCCCCCGAGGCTGTGCTGCCTCTGGGGACCCCATGGTCCATCTCCTGCCTCAGCACAGCGCAGGGAACACGTGTGGGATCATGGCAGTACTCGAGTGGTTTTTAGGGGTGCATCACAAGACCTGCACTGGCTGAGACTGTCATACTCACGTTTGATGCAGCGGTTTGTGCCAGGAGCTGTGGTCCATCCTGGGCAACACTGCCTGCCGCAGACATTTGGCCTAAGCGGAGAGACAAAGCAGCGTGGTTAGGAGAAGGGGAAGCCGAGGTCTCTCTGCAGCCAGCACCTCTGAGTCACCCGTAAAATTATTTCCTGCAGCATGTGATATTTCCTTCCAGATGGACCAGCAGCTGAGATCAAAACCAATGGGACAAGGGCTGAGCTGTTTAAGTGCTTGGAAAAGAAACCCCAAAGGACTATGTGAAGAGTATAGTGTGAGTGATCCCTCAGGGAGTATCTCCCTTTTGAACTGGCATTATGCTGGGTTGCTGGCACAGCGCTCAGAGGAACCATTTTCCTCCTGAGAGCAATTGCAGGCCAGCAGCCTTCAATCATTAAAGATCTCACGGCACTTCATGGCATTGGGGTGTAAATTGGGCCTGATTCCAACTTCAGTCGGAGTGTCTCGCCTCCACAAACGTCCCAAGCTGCTTTGGCCAAAGACAAAACTTCATTCTCCACCTAACTACTGCCGCCTGTTGCTGTTCATTGCTCAACCCTACCCCAGGGAGGGACCCCAGGGAGGGACAGCATGCCCGCAGCCCCGCCGGCCGCTCCCTGGATTGCTCTCCTTCTGCAAGCACCCCATCCCTCGTTAGTTATCGCTGGGGGCTGGGGATTCTCCTGTGCTATTCAATTTGTGTCTACGTGATATGCCCAGTGCTACACTAATTCTAGGATGCTCAAATCATTTCCATGGTTATTAATTGAAGCACTTCGCTGCAGCCTTTGTATAACCGAAGTCCTCCCTGCCTCTCCCTTATTATGTATTTTCAAGTAGTATGTATTTTTCACTGCTAACATACAGCTATCACAGACAGTGCTGTGCCTCTGAGAGTGCTCTGCAATGCCTAAGCAGGCAGCTAATCCTGCTTCCTCTAGTCACATATTTACAAGTCTATAATGAGAGGGAATAACAAGTTACAGGTTGCTCTCCAAGCATATTTACTCATCATGGAGAGAAGGTTTGGGGAATATGAAGCTTTTGCATGTCCACACAGGAGAGTACAGTCATCAAAAGATAAAAAGTTAGAAACAGGCAGCCTGAAAGCTCTGGAAAGCCTCTGGAAATGAAGTGGGGAGTATGGTTTATTTCTAACCCTGGACAAGGCAGTTGGAGCTGCTGACAGAATTTACAGAAATCATGGAAACATTCACATTTGTCTTCTGGATTGACTTTAACATGAACACAGCAGGGTCAGAAGATGATCTTGCTCCAGACCAGCACCCTACTAATTCCTGCATCCACATGGCATGAGATGAGACTCCAGAAGTGCCAGAGCTCAAGCTGTGGGGCTCACGTTTTAGCAGAGCCAAAGATGGTGGGTAGCAGGTATGCCAAGGATTATTCTGGTGTTCATGAATGAAGCTGCCTGTAGAGATACAACTGCGCCACGTGGGAAGGGGAAGTGGTCTGAAAAGCCACATCATTTGTGAAGTGTTACCCAGCCCTTCAAGATCAACATTTTATTAACCTGGGTAGATTTTTATAGGGAAAAAACACTTAAATTCCCTTGGTGTGACTTCCTGCAAACAAAACAAGCCTAAGTAATTCGTGCATCCACTCACATCTATTCTGGCTGGGCTAAAGCGCCAATGTCCAGCTCATTTTCTGTCAACCCAAAGATATCTATGGGTGTCTTCTTTAAGAAAGCCCCCAAAATTATCCACGGAAAGGAAACTTTCCTCTACTTACTACATAAGAGCCCACAAAGGGCCTTAAACCTTTTAAAGATGGCCAGATCAGTAAAGACAGAAAATCACTGAGCTGGAGCAGATCTAGGCAACTGAGGTCTGCAAAGGGACTCCACTCCAAGCAGCAGCACAGGCGTCTTTGCTTAGACTGTTGCAGCTCCCATCCCTCGGCACAACAGAAACACACCCTGCAAGTCACATTCAGCTGCTCTGTTCAAAGAGCAATGCCCTTGTCCATTCCCACCTCAACTTACATAATCAGAGGCTGTTTCTTGTAAGCAAAATAACCATCTTCTCCAGAAAAGCTATTCTGGCCTTGAATCACACTGAATTATACATTCTTCATGGGATTAAAGTTCAAGTTTTATCTACATCTCTCACATACATGCTGGAGGGAGCATGCTGCTAGCTGCATATGCTTGCTAGTGAGAAAGAGGTTGTAGGAAGAAAGGTATGCAACTAAAACAGACAGGGGCCCAAGCCTGAGCAGACAAGATCACTCCTAAAGGCACAAAACCCCTGTTGGGTTCAGCACAAACCTCTCATTAACAGAGTCACTCTGTGTCACTGCCAACTCCACACATGAGTTACCATCCCCAGGTGAAGGGAGATGCTAACACCAGGGCAATGCTCCTCGAGGGAGGACAGCCCAGCATGCACAGAAGAGAGTGACCTAGCAGGGAAGCCCTCAGAGGCAGGAGCAGGAGGAGTACCTGGATGAGCATGTCCCTTCCTTCCATAACCTCCCGGATGAGAGGATGGGCAAAGACGGAGGCAGGAAGGATCTCCAGGACTGGAAGTGAGCGCTTGGGAGGAGCAACATGTAGGTAGTACTGGAGGGCAGAGAACGATGACTATATCCTTATGGAAGCCCACTAAGTGGGACATCACAGATCATGAGGCCCTAGGTAAGCAAAAGCATCAGCAGTGGAAAAATCGCTGCATGGGACACATCCTGAGCATGTCTGGTTCTACTTAGAGCCTTTAGTTGACATTCGCATGGCTCAAACACCATGTGGTTTTCACTGCCTTACAAAGAATTCAGAATGGATCTCCAGAGGTTCAAGGAGCACGGCATGTTTACAGCGTGGAGGGACGGTGCTCAAGAGAGCGGTGGCCCCCAGCTGCTTTTGTCCTGCTGCACATATCATCAACAAAACTTTAGACAAAGACAAGGCTCAGGCATGAGCTGCCTGCAGAGCACGTCCAGCCCTGGGCCTCTCCATCCAGCACTGCTTCTGGAGAACAAAACAAGTGGCAGGGTCCCTTCACGATGTCATCATCCCAGAGGTCACTACTGGGGAGCTACCTGTACTCACTGAGCAGCCTCTGATCATCCCTCATCCCACAGGATCAGGGGCTTCCAAGGCAGCAGGCAGAGCTGCCCGGCAAGGGGATTTCCTGAGTGCCATGATGCACCAAGCCCCTAGGAGATCTAATAATGACATGAGCCCAAAGCCACGTTCAAAACTTTGAAGCACTCAGCAGTCACGCAAGGCTGAGCACCCAGGCTGCCTCCTGCTCACCCACCCCTTGAAACTGGAAGCACGGCAGCAGGGAGAGGGCAGCAGGACTCTCGCCACCCTGGGCAGCCTGGGCTGCAGAGGGACTAGAGGATCAGTGGGCATGTGGAAGGGTCAGCAGCTCTCCCAGGTGGTAGGAAGCTCAACACAGATCAGAGCAGAACAAGATATATCCACACAGAGTCCTCCCAAGCTGAAGTCCCACTAAATACTCACAGTAGGCGACTCTGCGCGGGGAGGCCCTATTCCCAGCCATGCCACTGATGCCAAAACATGCCTCAAGCAAACCATCTGTTTTTCCTATCTCTGTCTCCTTACCAATGGAATAGGTTAATTAATGTATTTACCTTTGCAAAGGGCAGGTCAGCTAGCACATGTCTTTTCTAGGAAATGGAACATTGCTGGGTACATTCCCCAGCGCTGGGACTTGATTGTCTGTAACACAGAATTGCTACTGGGCTCAGAGGCCACTTAACATCTTCAGAAAACATTCCCAGCCCAGCTCAGACCAGATCAGACACAGGCCATTTCCAATAGCCACTTTCCCCTTTTTGTAGAGAAAGGGGGTTGGACAGCTCAGACAGCAGAAGAGTCACTGTGCCAGAGAGAGCCCTAAAGCACTGTTGCAGACATGGGCCTTCAGATCTGTCTTTCTGGCACAACGCAGGGTGAGGCATGGGAATCACATCTCAGCCCCTGCCTCAAATGCCAGGTATGCCCTGAGGTCTCCAAAGAGCACAGGCAGCCGTAAGCAGCTGCAAACTAAGTTTGCTCCTTACTCTGCAGTTAGCATGCACTGTCCATGGAGAGTTTGGTGCACAGGAGTTGTCAGGTACTACCCAACCTGCTTTGTGGGATAGACATCTCCCTCACAGCCCTCACAGAGCTGAAGCCAGTGCCAGTGCCTCCCTACATCCAGAAGTACCGTTTATGGCCCTGACTGGATGCACTGGCACAACCTGCAACTTGGGCAAAGGAGCGGCAGCAAGTCAGTCCTTCATCATCTGCTTTGCTGCAGCCAGAGGTCAGCACCAGGATCAGGCCCCCACTGTGCAAAGTGGTACCCAGAGTGAGAAGAGCCTGCAAGATCTTGCAGCATTATCTGAAATCAGAGCCAAGCGACTGTAACAAGCACTAGGGGGAAGGAAACCAAGAAAACAGTAGTAAGATCATGGCTTCACATAGATTCAGCATGTGCACAGCCTCAGTGATGATCACATATTGTTTCTGAAGCATCTAGTAGAATAATTTTTTTCACCATATATTTTAACAGCAATCTGTGCATCATCTTTCAACTTCACACAGCACTCTGTGCTGCCAGATACACTGACTCCATTCAGGTCATTTACAGCATCCTCACAGAAGGCCAGGGGGACCATTAGATCATCAGGTCTGCCTTTCTGCTACAAGACAGTGAACTTCATCCAACTGCATACGAATTATTTGCAGTCAGACCCAATGAAGAACATTAGCAAAAGGTTGTTGGCATCGAAGACCCATTGGAAATCCTCTGCCAAGTCCACATCAGCATTAACTGCTTCTGCTCCTGAGCAGTCCTGTACACACACTGCAGCAAGAACCTAGATCCCACAAAGCCTGGGTAAAGTAGGACTATACAGACACAGACAGTGTCTACAACAGCAATTAAACAAGAACTGGAGGTCAGAATGCACAAAAGGAAAGTAGGAGGGAGAAGGAGAGAGTGTGTGACTCCTAGCCTGTTACCTGGGGAGCCTCACATGCCCCTGAAAATTGTCCAGGCAGGTACCAGAAGTGGAAGCTTCCCCAGACTACTCTCCCATGACCTACCTTCCTCTGGTTTTGTGTACATCACCTGAGGATCATCACTGGGACCCACCCTTCCAGCTCTGGGGCACAGCAATGAGGGAGGTCACGTTCCAGGGAACACAGAGATGGAGGGAGATGCTTACAGTGTCCTCCCAGCAGGACTGGCCAGCCCCAATTTGGGATGTATCCAGCACATGAGTACAGCCAGAGCTGGCATGTGTCAGGGCTTGGGAGCTCCCTACCCCACGACATCCGAGAGGGAAATCTTTCTGGTTGGAGTGAGGCTGGGGAAACAGGAAAGTTAAGCAGAGCACAGCAAATCAGAGATGCTTTCAGGGCTAGATTGTTTTCTTCACTATTAGAAGACAGCAATTTTCTGCAGTATTTGCTGTAGTATCAAAAGCCAGCTCACAGTGAGTCTCCAGGAGAAAATATTGAATCTCAGCTCTTGCAAGACTTGTGGTTGGACACACTCATGGAAGGATGTGAGCAGGTCCCACCTGCAACAAGGTCAGATATGAGCAGGGTGGCAGACACATCCAAATGGTCCCCAGGAAAGAAACTCAATTTCGGGTATGCCACTACCAAACAAAGTGAGAAAACAATTATCCAGAAAGGGATATAGTGCTAATAAACATATTTTATTTTTTTAACCACAGGATTGCGTGAGGCCTCTAGAGGTACCAGCAAAGAACTCTGACTGGGGAATCAGGAAAGGCAGCCCACGCAGGAGTAGAGGTTTTAAGCCAAAGTAACTGTATAAATAAATAGCACCAGGGTTTAGTGCAGTCTGCAAAGCTACCTGAGTAAGGGAAAATGAAGGTTGTCATACCAGAGAGTAGTACGAGTTCAGTGTAAATACCAGAACAGAAAATATCCCACCTGGCAAAAAAAATGAAACATGATGAAATGAAGATTTTTAGGGGCCCTGAGTTTCCTGGATGGAAACGTGTCCGGTGCAGCAAGGGGTGTAAGAAGATGGATGAGGTGGAAGGATGGAGTCTCATTGAATGGCTGGAGGCAGCAGCCGCTAGCTTTCCATGAGGAGTAACGCAATGTGGTTACTCATGGATGATTATTTCAGCTAGGCTTTCTCATAAGCTCTGAAGAGAGTAGGTCATAGGGAAGTTTAAGAAGTGCCAATCTGGACTCCAGAAGAGATGGAAATCTACAGACAACATGCACTTTTCAGAGTTCAAGTTCTTGAGGATTGGAGAAAGCTCCATATCCCCAGTCTTCATCTTCCAAGGCGGAGCAGAGGCAAGAGGGCACAGCACAGCCTGCATGGGGAGCACAGCACCAAGGCACAGCTCTGCCTTCCTCTAAGCTTGGAGGCAATGACACCCTCCGATATCCCAGGAAGCCAAATCTAGCTGGTAACAGGTCAACTGTGTCTAAGTGCTGGACCAACCATCCCCATTTACACTCTTGATTAACGGATGAAAGAAAACTACTTGCAAAAAGTTCAGCACTCTTCTGAACACAGTGTGAACCTTGGGGCTGCCCATCCGCTCCTGATAGCAGTGTGGGCCAGCTGTTGTCACTGGAGGCAGGTGCAGCCTAAAAACCTGGTGGACACTAATCAGGGTAGTCATCGAAAAGAAGTAGGCAACACCTCAGATGACTCTAATTCAACTGAGTGGCACATGGAGTATCTCTGTCTTGAAATTTTGTAAGGAGGCGGATATGGCAGAGAGAAACCTCAAACGTGGAGCTGCCTTTTGTATTCTAGTGAAGCTCCCCACTAGACGTTTCTCCCTGTGTCATAGGGCAGTAAATGCAGAGCCTGCCTTCAGTATTCCCTCGGCAGGGCTCACATGGAGATTGGACACGTGCTGCCGCATGGGCTAGTCAAACTGCCTGCACAACAGCTTTGGTAGCTCTTCCCAGCTGGCAGAGGAACTTGTCACAAGGGGGATCAGCCATGGGGGAGCAGAGAGGGAACTGCAGAGGAAGGGGCCCGAGGTCGAAGGGTACGTCAGCGCTGCACCAGACGTCCCCGCTCGCAAGCTCTCCTCGCAGCAGAGCAGCTGGCGTTGCCATACGATCTCCCCTCCACCTCCACAGGGCTGTAGCCAGAGGCTGGAGTTGGAAGCAGCC
>NW_009735247.1:0-207 GCF_000703405.1 Apaloderma vittatum | reverse complement strand
CCGCCCAGAGCCAAGCAAGTCGCCCCAGTCTCTCCTACCACCCACACACCACGGCCACACCGCCTCTTCCCCCCCAGCAGCCCCCCACCCTGCAACACTTTCCGGGAAGGCCATAGGCAGCCCCGCAGAGTGGCAGAGCAACACGCCCCCGCACGCTGCAGCTGCCTGACCTGAGGAAGCCCTGGTGTGTCAGCAGAAGGGCATCAC
>NW_009735246.1:1155-1721 GCF_000703405.1 Apaloderma vittatum | reverse complement strand
CTCGTCCTGCAGCCGCAGGCAGGAGCACCGGTCACCCCGCTCCCCTCGGCTCGGACTTGCTTCTCTTGCACTTGAACTAAACCACCCAAACTTTTTTCTCCACAGACCCCGGATCCCGGTGACCCTCAACATGAAGATGGTTATGCCCTCCTGGTCAGTGATTTGGGTGGGACCCTTCTGGGAGTGTATTTTGGAGAGTGAGAGGGGTGTGGGGGGACTTGAAGGGCCGAAATCCACGGCCCGGTGGAGTCAGGAGAAGGACAGAGCACACCCAGCTCCTGCCTCCCCACGCCCTGGGTGCTGGGAGAGGTTTGGGGCTGACCTTGCTTCTTCTCCCAGGTTTGACTTGATGGGGTTGACTCCGGATGCACCTGAGGATGAAGCTGGAATCAAGAAAGCTGCAGAAAACAGTAAGAGACTTTGGGGAGGGGGAAGCGCTGAGCTCCTGGGTGCCTCTCCCTCACTAGGAGGGAAGCAGTTGTCTTTCTTCCATTTCTCCTCCTTTTCTGCTCTCTTGTGACCCCTGCTTGAAGCCAAGCGTGTCCAGTCCGTGGGACATCCGCCAA
>NW_009735246.1:0-1144 GCF_000703405.1 Apaloderma vittatum | reverse complement strand
GTGCTGAGTGTCCCTTGGGCAGCTGAGACTCTCCAGCCCCCACCCCGCCTTCTGCTGACCCATTTCTTTGTCTCCTTCCAGTTAAAGCAATTATCGAGCACGAGATGAAGAACGGAATCCCAGCCAACCGCATCATCCTGGGGGGGTTCTCACAGGTGAGCCGGGCTGAGGCGGAGCACGCTGAGGGTTGCGTCTCCTCTTCCCCCCACTAACACTCCCCTTGAAGGGAGCATCCATGGCAGGGAGGCAGGTGGGTGCCGGGCCTGGTGGGTGCCACGGATCTGCAGATCCCCCCCGTGTTACTAACAGAGCTTCCTTCCTCGCTGCAGGGCGGCGCGTTGTCGCTGTACACGGCTCTCACCTGCCAGCACCAGCTGGCCGGCATCGTGGCCCTCAGCTGCTGGCTCCCGCTGCACAAGGGCCTCCCCCAGGTATCTGCGCTGCCGCGTGTGTCTGTGGAGGGGAGCAGGGGTTCCTCCTCACTGGGGGTCTCTTATTCTGGGCACCCCTGAGCTTTTCCTTCCTCGCTGCAGGCAGCGAATAACGGTGTGAACAAGGACATCGCTATCCTGCAGTGCCACGGGGAGATGGACCCCATGATCCCCGTCCGCTTCGGGGCCCTCACTGCTGAGAAGCTGAAATCTGTCGTCACTCCCGCCAAGGTCCAGTTCAAAACCTACCCTGGTGTGATGCACAGTTCCTGTCCTCAGGTCAGTGCCTCGGGAGGGAGAGAGGGGACGGGACCCTCAGGGGCTGGTCCCACTGGGCCAGGGCAGGGACATCGCTGAGTCCAGAACACGTGGGACGTGTTTTGTCCCTGATTCACTCTCGGGAGGCTGCGCAGCCCTTGTGCCCCCGCGCTCGGGGCGAGGCACAGCCCTCGAGGAGCCCTGGAGTGACGGGCTCTGTGCTCTCCACAGGAGATGATGGCGGTGAAGGAGTTCATTGAGAAGCTGCTGCCCCGGATCTAAGCGGAGCCAATCGAGACTGTCGCAGGGAAGGACGCCGAGGTCGCAGCTGACCATCTTTCCCCTGTGACCCGTCCGCTGCAAACGGAAGCCATGGCACCCCACCGCACCTCATGCTGTAACCCCGGCCCCCGCCTCTCCTCGCACCACGTCCTCTCTGCCTGGGGGGGCCCCTC
>NW_009735245.1:0-865 GCF_000703405.1 Apaloderma vittatum | reverse complement strand
TTGAGCGAGGGACAAAGGGCAGCTGCCGGCGTCTGTCAGGTTTTTCCCTTCCCCCTCTCTTTATTTTATTCCAGTTCCTTTTTATTTCTTTCTTTTACGAGTTGCCCGCGCTCGGTCTCTAGCACCGATGCCCACAAGTTGCTTTCGGCTCCCCGTTGCTCCGCAGGGTCCGGCTGAAGGGCTGGGGCTGCTCTTGGGGCTTTGAACCCCTCCAGCTTCAAGGGAAGATGCTCCAGGAAAATGCAATTGCTGGTGCTTTTCAGAGCTTTTTTTAACAAAAAGACTCCTATTTTCTATTACTCTCTGCAAAAAAAAAGAAGAAATTCTTGATGTTCTGGGCAGTTACAGAAATAGAGAACAATTTTGTCTCTTCTTGCTGGGTCGGCGGGAGCCGCCTGGGTGTGGGGAAAGAGAAACTTAGGGCAGGTTTCCTTTCCAAAGAGAGCTGTGGCTTCGTGCTCCAGGAAGAGGTGGCCGAGCGGGCCCAGCCAGCCCCTGCACCCACCTCTGCTTTCGTGTGTATTTAAAAAAAAATAATAAAATTCTTAGCAGTTTCAGAATGAATCGACGGGGATGAAAATAAGCTGTAACAAAAGTTCTCACGTAATTTCGAGTGGCATTTCAGTTTCTTTGCGTGTTGGATTTCTGCTTAAAAAAGAAAAAAAAAGGTGGGATGTTTTTGCACTGGCACAAGGTGATTTTCGGTAAGGGCTTTCTAGGGTGTCTTTGGTCACTTTAAAAGGGAAAAAAAAAGCCTCTTTTGCTTAATAGGCCGTTAAATACCGTAGCTGACCGTTGCTGCAGAAATCTGGGCAACGGCTGTCCGAGAGCCGCCCCCTCCCCCCTGACATCCCTGTTGGTGGGA
>NW_009735244.1:2498-2770 GCF_000703405.1 Apaloderma vittatum | reverse complement strand
CTCCAGCTGCCTGTGCCGGGGCTGGCGGTGCTGCGGCAGCGGGGATCAGTGTCACACTGGGGTGGGCACCGCGTGGGCGCGTGGTGTCGGGGCACGGCAGCATCACCATGTGACCCCACTGCACCCAAAAAGCCGGTAATTAACACCAAAGGGTTTTCACGCCACCAAACGGCTCTTCTGCCCAGAGCCAAAGGGACAAGCTGTGGGAACGGTGACGGGAGGGCTCCAAACTGAGCGGGGGCTGCAGGGGGCAGAGCCACCACGGCTCCCCA
>NW_009735244.1:0-2457 GCF_000703405.1 Apaloderma vittatum | reverse complement strand
GGGGGGTGACGGGGTGAGAATGGCCTTCACTGGGCTGACCCAAGCCCTTCACAAGAAGGTGTCTGCCCAGGCAGGACACTCTCATCCTCTCTGTCCTGGCTGCCACTTCCCACATGGGGACACTTAAAAGTCCTGGGGTGTTTGCCCCATGTACCTTCATGAGTCCCAGTGAGGCATCTCAGATTTTCTAGCCTGCTTTGTGGCTGGTCCCATGGCAAACAGTGACCAGCACGTATTGTTAATTGAATTGTTCTGCACAGAAGGTCAATATCCACCCAAACTGTACCTAATCCTGCAAAACAGGCACAAAGCTCAGCCCAGCAAAGCCTGACAGTCTGTCTGAACACACGCTGACGTTCCCAGCCTGCCTGCCCCTGCCAAGCCCAACCGTCCCCACTACTTGTCTTCTCTCACATTTATATTGATCCTTCTAACTCACTGCAGAAAAACTGACTTTGGGCATTTCTTCTCCCCTGGGACACCCAGTGCCAGCAGCTGCAGAGCTGTGCGAGGCGCATGTGGAATCGGCATCCCACAAATAGAAAGAAAAGCTCTGGTCCTCAGACAAATGCCATAAAGTCTCCAGTCAGAGAACTGGGATCTTTTGGGATGAGGAGGAAATTGTCCTTGACCCTCTCCCAGCATCAGAATAAAGGAATAAAACTGGCAGCACCCTCACAAGTGCCTTCTCCAGCTGTCCCTGCCCTGTCATCGTGGCAGAGGGAACCTGAAGGGGTCTGAGGGCTCAGAGAGGCAGCGCAGAGGGTTCAGTGCTGGAGCAGTCTGGGCGTCCGGTGCTGTTTGTTTCGCTCCGGAAATCCGGATCTTACCTATTGAACTAAACAGGCTGGGAGGGCGGCGAAGCGTCAGGCCGGTTGCTGAGTGAAAACAGGAAACAGCTGTATTCGGTTAGGCAGGGCTAAGCTGGTGACTCTGGTAGCTTGAGCATAATAATAAAGATACTAAAATCCCCTCCTGTTGCAGGACTATTTAATTTCAATAGAAAAACCCAACAGCAGCCTGTCACACGGCAGCCAGTGACCCCCTTCAAGTGGGGCTGCTGGGCTGAGCTGTGGTGGGAGAGACTGGAGACAACCTTTGCCACCTCAGGGGGTCAGCCTGGCCTGGGGGTGGGCGACGCTGTGCCCCATGGGGTTTCGGAGGCAGGTGGGTGGGTACTGGGCTGATGGAGGGTGCAGGGGATGCCTTCGCAGGAGGTTGGGCACCAAAAGGGCTGGAAGGAGCATCCTCACCCAGAGCAGCAGCCCCTCGCCCTCTCTGTGCCCATGGGTGGTGCCGCAGTCACGCACGCGCAGCACAGGGCAACACTGCAACGCTGTCTCAGGCTCAGAGCAAGATCTGTGGGGTATCTGCACCCACAGGAGAGGAGGTGTGAGAGGTGTGGGGTGGGCATTCGGAGGAGCGCGGGCAGCACGGTTGGTTTTGTGCAGGCACCTGTCCAAGGGTGGTGTGTCTGAAAGTGTCCCATCTGCTCTGAGCAGGAGAGCATCCCTGTCCCCATCCTCATCTTCATCCCCATCTCCATCCACACTCCCATCCCCATCTTCATCCTCATTCCCATCTCCATCTCGATTCCCATTCCCATCCTCATGCCCATCCTCATGCCCATCTCCATTCTCATCTCTATCCCCATCCCCATCCCCAAATCTATATTGGTTTTCATCTTCACCCTCATCCCCATCCTCATCTTCATCCCCATTCCCATTCTCATTCCCATTCCCATCTTCACCTCTGTTTCCATTCCTATCCTCATCCTCATCCTCATCCTCATCCTCATCCTCATCCTCATCCTCATCTCCATTCCACATCCATCCTCTCACTCACCCCCATTCCATCCCTCTCCTCGCCCCACATCCGTGCACGCTCCCAGGCTCACCAGGAGCACCCTGGGCTCGCTGGGTGCTGACTCAGCACCACGGCACACACCATGGCAGGGTCACGCCGCACGGCGGGTCCTTGCCCTCGGGCACATGCAGGGCCAGGGAGGCATTTGGGGAAAAAACGCAGCCAGATGGTGACTCGCTCCTTCCACCCACCAGAAGGACCCAGACCACCACGTGCTGGAAATCCTGCTTCTCGGAAGCTGTTCCTATTTTTTTTTGTGGCTCTTTGCAAACAAACCCAACTTGGCTGTTGCCCAGCTCTAACAGCTCCGCTGCCCCTCCAGCTCCTAGACTCCCAAGTGAACCTCCAGGAATATTTCCATACAGATTTCCCAGGAAGGGCAACGTGCATCCTCGGCAGCGGAGCCACATTCCCGCTGTCCTGCTTGGGCTGCCCCATTTCTCCGAGGTAATTCCCAGCTTGCAGAGGAGCCTTCTGTTTAACTTCCGACGTGGTGGGATGCAGCCGGAGGACGCAGGTGGCAGCTAATACATGCATCGCTCTCCCCTGTTTGCCTCCCTGTTGGACACAGAGCTCAAGGGTCCCACTTGG
>NW_009735243.1:6150-6446 GCF_000703405.1 Apaloderma vittatum | reverse complement strand
GGGTCTCTGCCTGCTCCAGGAGAGGCCAGCACTGCCTGGTGCCCAGGCCAGGGCTGCAGAGCACCCGGGACCCAGTGTTTCAGGCCGCGAGGTCCTCAGGGTGACGGAGGGGCTCATGTCGTGCCCCGCGCCAGCCATGGGGTCCTGCCGGGATCTGGTTTTCCCTCGGTGGGCCTGCGTGGCATTGGGGGCAATTGCTGTCCCTCTGCCTCACAGTACGCGTCTGAGACGCCGGGTGTGCAGCCGTGTGTCAAGCTGGTTCAGCTCACACTGAAGCCAGTGGAAGCGCTGAGACC
>NW_009735243.1:0-6066 GCF_000703405.1 Apaloderma vittatum | reverse complement strand
AGCCCAGCCAGGCGTACCCAGGGGGTCACGGAGCAGCAGCAGAAGGAGGATGCTGCCACTCTGCCCTACGAGCAGGCTCCCCAGCCCTGCCAGCTGCGCCCAGAGGCAGCGACTAGACCTTTAACCAGTTCTTCTCCTTCCCAGAGTTAGTCAGATTATGCTGTGGGGTTTGTGAAACGTGAGAGTAGATTTGCATCTTTTCCCAACTTGCAGTTTTTGGATTATACAGAACAGCAGCTTCTGATCGGCTACCAGTCACGAAAGCCGTATGCAGGGCCAGCTACTAGCTGCATGAACCCTTTGAGAGTCTCTGAAAAGTGTCCTCGAGCAAATCCCATCCCCTGTGGCATCTTGTAATGCCAAGGAGGGGGGACCTTACCAGCACAGGAGGTCGAACCCTGGGACCAGTGTACTGGAGGCGGGTGCAGCTGCCTCGGGGATGTGTATCACCGCTAGTCGTAATGGCAACAGGGGTGGCAAGGCGCTGAGAAGTGAAGCATGCTGATGCCCGACTCTGTAACACTGTCCTGTTTCTTCACAGCAATTCTCAGCGCTGACTGAAGTGCTCTTCCGCTTTCTGACGGAGCCCAAGGAGGTGAGGGAGGCATGTGCACAAGCCCCAGGAGGAGTGTGTGGATGAAGCTCTTTGGCGAGATAAGATCAAGTCGCTGCTCTTTCTCTTGAACAGGTTGAAAGGTTTCTGACTCAGCTCTCAGACTTTGCCACCATGAATAAAATCAGCTTGGGCCCCCTGAAAAACATTGTCAAAAGTATTCTTCTGGTACCTAATGGTAAGTGATACGTTTGCATATGCTTCCCTGAGGCCAAACTGCTGCCATTCCTGCATGCTGCTAAAGTGTGTCAAGGGAACTGGCAGTGCCCTTGGCTTGCACAGTAAGTGCTGAGGGTAGCTCATAAATGGATTAGCATTTAAGAATCAAAAAGTCTCCTGTGAAGCATCCCTGCTTGGCGACTTGGGCTTTGTATCCTTTACACATTTCACAGGCCTAACTAAACTCACTCGAATATCTGTGCATTAAATGCAAGCACAACGCTGTGACAGTGCTTGGCTTAGCTTGTACCTGTGAACCCATTTTGCCAGGCCAGTGTGACCTCATGTTGGTGCCGAGTCTTTTTAGGAACTTACATCCAAGTGGCCCAGTACTGTAATTTCTACAAGGACAAGCTGTTTGAGACAGACAGGACAGTGTGCACACCCCGCTAGAGTGGGCTGGAAACCGGTTCTAGGCCGTGTAGAGAAGACATCTGTCCTTGCTGTCTTGTTTGAGAAAAACGCTTCTATGTCCAGCAGTTTCTCATTCATAAATAGTGGGGAATACCCCAGACTCCAGCACTTTATGAGATTATTCTGATGCTGTGGCTGCCGTTTGACGTGATCGTGCATCAAATGCCTCCAGTGCACATTCACCCCATTGATCCCTCCTGTTATTAATAGCCCCTTGCTATTATCCTTCAGTCCAGGCTTCCCCAGAGCTGTCTTCACAGCGGCGGAGCCGTGTGCAACCCTTTCCTGCATCTGGTCTAAACTTTCATCCTACTGTTTCTGTCCAGGAGTAGCACTGAATAATTTCCTTTCCTGTAGCTGTCTCATGGGTGTTTCACACGGAATCGGCGTTTTCTCCCTTTCTGGTTCTGGCCTGGTGCACTCAGCCTTGTTATTCCTGCTTGCGCGCCCAGGCTCCCATCCCCTTGTAACTTCTCGTAAGCTCGGGGATGCCACAGAGGGCACCAGGACAGATTACAGCAGATAACTTTGCCTCTGTGCTACGCAGACAGAAAGCCACGTGGGACTGGCAGTCTCTTTGAATTTATGAGATTCCTGCTCTCAGCTTCAGAGCACGGAATCCTTGTAAACTTCCATGTGCTGCCTGTGCCCCAGAACAAAGGAGGCAGGCACAGCGGGGGAAAGTGTTATATGCACACGTTCACACCCATAATCCAAAACACAGCAGGTAGGTCAAATTAGTAGCCTGCCAGCCTTAACAGTTCTCCTTTAACAAGCCAGGCTTCTATAGGAGAGAGAGCAGCAACTTCAAAACACCACGGCTGCTGCCGTTTCCATGGATACCTGCGAGGAAATCTCTCCCTCTCCCCTGGCCGTGACTTTTAAAGCACTGGGCATCTGCAAAGGTACCGGCAGGCACAACTGCATTTGGTATCTGGAGGAGCTGTGGTTTGTTTCAAAGCACAGGCCAGGAACAGAGGTTCGCTGGCTCTTGCAGAGGTCTCCGGCCCCGCGTTTATTCGACTCGGTAAACGTCGGACTGACTCAGTAAAAAGTGATTTTTCGTCTCTGCTTTGTTTATTCAGGTGCCCTCAAGAGGAATTTGTCTCCTGAACAAGTCAGAGCAGATTTTATTGCTCTAGGTAGGTCACCTGACTTTCACTAAATAAAAGATAATTAATATTTATCATGAATAGTAATCTCATATGGTTTCTCCCACAGGCCTCAGTGAAGAGAAAGCCAGTTACTTTGCAGAACAGGTATTAATATATTTTTGCTTGTTTCTAAGCTAACAAAATGAGTCTTGGAGTGGGAACTTGTAAAACCCTGCTGTGCTACTGAGGTGTGCCAGCACTTTGGGTATTTTCTTCAAAACCAGCTCAGAATTTTGAACTGAAGATCCTCTGATAAGTGATTAGCAGCTCTTTGTCAAATGATGCTTCTGGCCTCTGCCTTGCCAGTTTTGTCATTCCTCCGCTCCTGCATGGCTTTCCTTTGATTGTTTTCCCTTCTTCGCATGCTTTGAGCCCCGGGGTCGTGCAGTTACAGGAAAACATGACTTTCTGTGCAGATACTGTTGCGCTGAACCAGGGTTAAACTAAAACCGAGCGAGTTTTATTTGCAAAAGCGACAGGGTGGATGGAGATCCTAGCAGGACTTGAACATCTTTGAAAGCTCTCCTGACCACACGAGTTTGCTCCTTCGCATGCCTCTTCTTCAGGCTCCTGCTGCCAGCTTGCCTCGCTTCTGACTTCTGTTGAAATTACGGGTAACACAAACAGAGGCCTCTCAGAACTGATTGCTCATGTGTCTTTTGCTCTTGCAGTGGAAGGTGAATTCCCCCACCCTAACACGCCTGGCTGTTGGTCAGACGCTGATGATTAACCAGCTGATAGATATGGAGTGGAAGTTTGGAGGTAATAGAGCTAAACCATAAAGCGAATGGGTTGGGAAAGCCGACAGCAGCTCTCGGCTAAATAACTTTTCATTTCGCAGTTTAGCCAACAGATTGTCTCCCTTCTCTCTGACTCACAGTGACTGCTGGGAGCAGCGAACTGGAAAAAGTGGGAAGTATCTTCTTACAGGTAAATCTCCTACATCAGAGAGTTCAGGTTGTAAGTGCAGTTAAGGAACAAGCTGCGAGCAGGCGTGTGGGAAGTACTGGCTGCGAGAGGGGCTTGAGGAAAGCAGGATGTCGTAGGAACAAGCTCTTGAACAGCGCATCTGCTTCAGCCTTCTGAGCACAGCTGCCAGCAGATAGCAGGCACGCTGCTATTTGTTTCTCTTCTGAAGGCATCGTGTATCACAGACGTGTGGCCCACTCTGAAAAGCTGTTCAAAAAGCTCAATCTAGCAAAGGTCACGCTCTCTTGGGGAGGGAGGGGAAACGTGATCGTTTATAAGGACTTCCAGAGATTCTCCCAGTGCCTAAGGAATCTGTTCCTACAGTGGCACTTCCCAAAAAGCCTGTCAGAGATGTATGTGCTTTGCAGCAGTCCTTGCATCTGAAACCCGCAGCAGACTCCCACACTTCTGTCTTTTCACGGTGCTCAGAACACAGGTCTCCCTGAACTAAACACCTCTGCTTTTTCTCCCCCAAGCTGAAGCTGGTGATTAAAAAAGGGAGCCAAATGGAAAACATCTATATAGGTGAGTTAACAGTTCTGGAAAAGAAGCGAGCACTCGAGTCCATGAAAGCGCAGCCGCAGCTCCGGGTGCTGCTGGAGGTGGAGGGGCTTGGGGTGTGGACCCAGTGGGGTTCACCAGTGCCCCGGCCTCTCCCTGCTGCAGTCACTCGGGAAGTATTTTGGAGGTCTGACTGCCGGGCAGGCTTCACATCTTTGCAGAAGTAAATACAGAGCCGCAGATAGCGGCAAGAGCAGCGTGGCAGATGAAAAAATTACATAATTCCCAAGTGTCGGTGGCTGTTAGGAGAATCTGAGCCCGGAGCTCCGCGCAGCCCAGCTGGCTGCCGAGCATCACGGTGCCTGATCCTGCCCAGCTTAGGTGAGCGGGAGTTACTCTCCGGTAGCACCAGAACAGCCTTTCCAACGTCAGAAGGGTAACCTGAAATCTAAGACTTGATGCCTCTTTCTTTTTTTTCCCCACAGAGTTAACTTTGCCCCAGTTCTACAGTTTTCTGCATGAAATGGAACGGGTCAAAACCAGCCTGGAAAGCTTCAGCTGAAACCACAAGGGCCTGAACCGATGTCTGCCCAGGATGTTTAATTTCTCCTTGTGGGCCGGCAGATCTGCTCTTCCCAGCTGGCCCAACCACCCTGATAAGAGAAGACCAGGCTGCACAACAGGCAGTGGTGTCACGGCCCAGAACAACTCATCAATCCTTCAGAACCTGAAACTTTGCCAAGTGTTTTGGAACAACCACAAGTCCGCTCATCTCCCTTTTTTTTTTTTTATACTACTATGAGAAATTGTGGTCAGAAATACATGGATACTTGTATTAAAATAGCAAAGAAATAAAATCATTCCCATCCCACTCCACCTGTATCAGAACTTGATTTTGTGAGCAAAAGACAAACAGAAGCAAAACTCGGAAGAATTAAGCAGAGAGGATGAGGGAGGCAAGGAGGGCATGTCACCAGGTGAATCACTTGGTGCTTGCTCCCGAGCCTCTCGCTTCTCTCACATGGAGAAATGGATGGATTGCATCCTTCCCAATCATACCTCATTATAGCAAAGGTATCTCAGTTGCAGATGATTTTAAATCTTAAGCAAACAAACATCCACCTCCATGCACAGCAGGGAAAACATCTCAAGGGGGACTGGGTAAATGTATTCGTGTGTGCTGAGCTCTGGCAAGTGGCTTTTCCATTGGCAACGCGCGTGGCATCCCCTTTCCTGGTGGGGACAGCCCAAACCCCGTGAAGCACCATTAGCTCGTCTCTTGGATTGCCCAGCAGCGAGGGCGAGCAGTTCATGAGGAGGCAGAGGGGTGCCCCCGACCCCACCTGAGGGCAGCGTTATGTTCATCAAGGTTACTCGTCTGTCCGGACCATTTAATCGCCTGGTGCCTCTCGGCAGCCTGAGCTTGCTGCAGCCTCCTCCCACGGCCCAAAGCTACCTCCTCCAGCCCCAGGATTTCCCAAGACACCTTCGTGTCCCTGACACACTCAGCCATCACAGCGGAGGGAATAAATGGCAGCACTGAGAAGACACCAGTGAGATCCTCTCTGTGTCCAGCCACACCTGCAGTAATTCCTGGTCAGGGGGCATCGTGCTGGGCTGCTGTGGGACGGGCAGCACTGCAGCTCCCTGTGCCAGCATCTGCTCCCGGTTAACGCCAAGCACAGAGGGACAATTCCTGCCAGGACAGCATCACAAAGCTCCCTGCAAGTCGGGGCTCTACCTGGAGGTTTTCAGCGTGTGGAACCCCCAGCATTTCTCTGCATTTGGGAACCGGTAACGGGTACAGCCTGAACCGTGTGTTTGGGCAACAGCTCAGGGGATCCTGCTGACAAATCTGGGGACAGTACTGGCGTCTTTATTTTCCTGTGTATCAAGCCATTCACATTTCAAGCTTTGTCACATGATTACAGTAAAAAAATAATTTAAAATAGAAATCCTCTGAAATAACACCCTGCAGAATACCCCACCTCCTTTTGGGCGGCAGGAAATGCTATTTCAGGGAGGAAGAACGGGTCTGAAGGGCTGCTTTCTCAAGACAAAAGGAATGTTTTCACTTTACAGGTTTCTGCTGCCTGCTCCTATTACTTCTCCTGGCCCTCCTGGTGCCAGGGCAGCACCGCTCAACCCTCCCCAGGCTGGGGAGTGCAGCGACGCTGGAGAAGATGCCAGGCTCAG
>NW_009735242.1:0-797 GCF_000703405.1 Apaloderma vittatum | reverse complement strand
CGGGCCTGCGGAGGCGCCTCCGGCTTCAGATCTCAGCTGGCATCTCGATCCTCTTTTTGCACCGTTTTGACTTCATCTGGAGCTTAACTTTACTTAATCTGCCTGCAGTCAGCTGGGAGCAGAGCGTAACACAGCTTCTCTGGGCCCAAACGTCTCGGTGGCCACATCCCGACCCGGGCGCTTGCCGTGAGGCTCTCTCAGTACGGATGACACCAGCTCAAGGCTTTCCCTGCCCCCCAGGGGCTGTTCCCAGGGCCTGTAATGCCCTCACTTCTTTTTTGCCCCAGTTGCTTTTAAAAGGCAAGGAAGGATGAATGAATAACCATTAAGGAATGAATAACCTCATTAAGAAGAGAAAAAGTGTTAGGAGTCTCTGCGGAGGGCATGAGAATCTGCTAGTTAAAAGGTAACATTACTACTTTGTTGTTAATTTACTTAATATAAGAACAGCTTTGCTGGAAATAGCTGCAGGATCCTGACAGATCTTGGCTGACTGCCAGCTTTACCAAGTCTCCCTATTTCGGTTGTGCTGATTGTTGTCAAAGCTACTGTTAGAAGAACCACAACAAGTGTGGAACTGCAGCCAGCGTGAGGCACAGACACTGGGAGCAGAATTTCCTGGGGTTTTTTTTCCTCAGCCCAGAGGGGACCCAGGTGGTCGAGGGTCTCCTGGCTCCGTGTCCCGGTGCGGGGAGCGGGACGCAGGACGCAGCCACGTGCTGCTGCGGGCTTTGGGACTTGAGGCACCCGGGCGGGCTCGGAGCGACGCCGGGACTCGAACCCGAGGCTCGGGTGGG
>NW_009735241.1:1349-1555 GCF_000703405.1 Apaloderma vittatum | reverse complement strand
TTTAGGGGTGAACTTGTAGTGTAGGCTTAATCGTTGGACTTGATCATCCCAAAGGTCTTTTCCAACCTGAATTGTTCTGTGATTCTATGATTCTAAAAGAACTGCATCACATGAGAAGGATCCACACTGCAGAAGTTTGTGGAGGACTATCTCCTGTGGGAGGGACCCCATGCTGGAGCAGGGTAAGAGAGTGAAAAGGAAGGAGG
>NW_009735241.1:567-983 GCF_000703405.1 Apaloderma vittatum | reverse complement strand
CCTGGGGCTTGAGGGTGGCGTTGGTGTCGAGGGCTCTGGCGGCTGCCCGTGTCAAAGGGCAGGATCTCCTTCCCCAAAACACTACTGTTGCTCATCTTTTCCCCCTGGGCCTGTCTCGTGCACAGGGCAGGCTTCTGGGAGATGGGGGTGCTAAGAACACAGCTGGGAAGCGCCAGCAAGGGTTTGCTCAGGCTGGCTGGCTGCTGCTGCCGGAGAGCATGACGTGCCTTTCCCTTGCTTTCCAGAAATCTGCAAAGTTTGGGCTGGCACCTCGAGGTACATCAAGGGGCAGCTCTTGCAGAAGAAGGTGAGCTTTGTCTCCTGCCCATGCCCCATCCTGCCCCTTGGGGCCTCCAGAGAAAGGCACCAGGGATCATCCCTAGGCCCAAGCAAGTCATCTGGCCGCCTTGCTGCCT
>NW_009735241.1:0-333 GCF_000703405.1 Apaloderma vittatum | reverse complement strand
TGCTTTTGGCTTGGTGCCAGCCCCGCTGTAACGTGGTTGAGCAGAGGCTTTTCCAACCAAGCTGGAGAGCACGAAGTGTGGGCGCACGTACAGTGGCCCAGCACACTGCCCCCTCTCCAGGAGGTCAGCCTCGTCTCCTCGGCTGGTTGCTTGCTTGCAGCAGGAGGAAAAGCTTCTCTTTGCCTTCTCCTGTCCATAAGGCCCATCCCGGAGACACGGCCCAAACCGAATGCAGAATGGGAGCGCTCTCTGAAGAGCGTGGCCCGAGGGCTAGGCACTGAGGGCACCGAGTCAGATGAACTGCAGTGGTAGTGACTTGTTTGCTTTGCACTT
>NW_009735240.1:1097-1369 GCF_000703405.1 Apaloderma vittatum | reverse complement strand
CAATCCCCAGATTCCTCCAGCGGCGGGAGACAGGAGGAGGACCCTGCAAAACCTTTGTTTAAATTAAGACTTTAATTAAAAGGGGAAAAAAAAAAAAGAAAAAATATAAATGAATGCCGCAGCCCCGGTTGTTTGAACGGCACGACTGGGCGCCCTTCCGCCCTTCCCCGCGTTTCAAAATTGTCCATGTGCTGCAAATTTTTGCGATGCCGACTGAAAGCGCGGCGGGGACGGCCGCCGCGATGTCGGGCAGCCGTGGGAAATCCAAAAAA
>NW_009735240.1:0-1025 GCF_000703405.1 Apaloderma vittatum | reverse complement strand
AAAAAAAACAATGGGGCAGGTGGGGAAGGGGGACCTGAAACAACCCCCAGCTCCGCTCCAGAGGAGCCCAGGGGAGCTCCCGAGCAGGATTAAACCCAAAAAGGGACGAAGAACAACATTCCCAATCGATTCTGAGCGGGTTTAGACCCAAAAAGGGACGGAGAACAATGTTCCAAACCTATTCCAAACAGGATTAGACCCAAAAAGGGACAGAGAACGATGTTCCAAATCTATTCTGAACGGGATTAAACCCAAAAAGGGACGGAGAACAACATTCCCAATCTATTCCGAACAGGATTAGACCCAAAAAGGGACGGAGACCAATATTCCCAATTGCTCCCAAGTGGGATTAGACCCAAAAAAGGACGGAAAATGATGTTCCAAATCACTCCTGAGCAGGATTAGACGGCAAAAAGGAAAGAGACTGGCATTCCCAGTCACTCTCAAGCAGGATTAAACCCCAAAAGGGACGGAGATCGACATTCCCAGTCGCTCCCAAGCAGGATTAGACTCAAAAAAGGAAAGAGACTGACATTCCCAGTCGCTCCCACGCAGGATTAGACCCAAAAAGGGATGGAGACCAATGTTCCCAATCACTCCCAAGCGGGATTAGACTCAAAAAGGGTTGGAGAGCGACGTTCCCGAGCTCTCTCCCTGTGGTGTAATCATTAACGGTGCCGCTCGCCTCCTGGAAAACACGAGACCGGCGGAGCTGGTTTGGCCGGGGTGCAAAATCCACGCCGGCGAGCAAGATCCAGGATAACCTACCTCGCGGGGATGGGTTTTGGTATTTTGGTTTGGGGTTTTTTTGCCCCCCCCACCGCCTTCCAATCTCGCTCCCGAATCGAGGAGGCGGGAAACGCTTTCTCCTTCCACCAGGGAAACCGCGAGGTGGGGAGGGGTTAGAGAACGGCGGTGAAACCCACGGGCGCGTCGGGTCCCCCCGCGGCGACGCACTTCTTCTCCATCTGGAAGATCTACACTGGTTTGCCTCGCCGGGGGGGCTGCAGGGACATCAACGGGCC
>NW_009735239.1:0-7550 GCF_000703405.1 Apaloderma vittatum | reverse complement strand
TGGTCTCATAAATGTTTATAAATATGTCAAGAGGTAGTGTCAGGAGGATGGTGCCGGACTCTTTTCAGTGCTGTCCAATGACAAGACAAGGGACAATGGATTCAAGCTGGAACATAGGGGGCTCCACACAAACATATTAGGAAAAACTTTTTCCCTGTGAGGGTGACAGAGCACTGGCACAGGCTGCCCAGGGAGGTTGTGGAGTCTCCTTTTCTGGAGACATTCAAGACCCGCCTGGACGTGTTCCTGTGCGACCTACTGTAGGTGATCCTTCTCTGGCAGGGGGGCTGGACTAGATGACCTTTTGAGGTCCCTTCCAACCCCTGACATTCTGTGATTCTGTGATTCTTGGTGTTTGCTCTAACTTCTGACTGAGTTTGAACAGATGGTCTTTGTATTCCCAAGACGTTCTTTAGTCTAAGACATAGCTTCATGAAGAGCCTGATTTTCTTTCCAGGAATTAGGTTTTTTGAGGTGTTGCTGCCTCGCCTCATGTCCAACCCTGGTTTTATGAGATATGTTTTATAACATGAATACTTGTATCAATAGAGAGGAGCCAGATGCTTGGAGAGGCTTCAGTAAATCTCTAGGAGTAGGGAGGAATAAACAGAAACATCTGCACCTGCAGTTGCCTACTGAGATCAGTACTTAAGGGATAAATACATTTTTCCCCAATGAAGTTGAAATAATCCCACTTTCCAAAGGCAGTTGATTTTACTTGCTTCCCTACTTGCTTTAAATCAGATTCCCAGGACATGCAAAGCAACCTACTTGATGACTGTTTGAGGCAGAGGCTGGGTTTTTTTTTTGTTTTTCAAAGGACACCTCTCAGGGTCTACCATCAACCAAGGGAGCTGGCCAGTGTGACTGCATTTCTGCTCGTCCCTTTGATTCGTGTTCTCCTGTGTATTCCCTGAGTCTGTCAGGAGCTTTTCTCTGTCTAGTCATGCTTCCTTGACCAGCATAGGTAGAGACTTTTAACATCAGGACATAGTATAAAGAAACAACACTGCTGGGTAAGAACCATCTTAGGCCACAATGTGTTAGACAGCATGGATTTGAGAAACAAATTCAACTCCATCACAGACATGGAACCTTTCTGAGCCGGTATCAAGCTTTATCACCTTGTGGTATACATTTTTAATTCCAGCAGCAAAAAGACTAGTTAAAGTGCAGTGACAATTTTGTTGTCTTTGTGGTTCTTTTGCCTACAGATTCTACTGTTTAAAGAAATCAAAGTATAAACTGTATAAATGAGCTGGGTTTAGGAAGCCATTTTTTGCCTTCAGCAAGCTGATAAGCACCTCTGAGCAATATGGTGACAAGCAGTGGCAGCTAGAAATCCCCAGCCATGAATCATCTGAAGGTTTACTCTTCACTGCAAGCAGCATCTTCTCCAGGGTTTCTGAAATTTGGGCTAGAAGAGCGGGGTGGAATACCTCGAAGAAGGATGTCTCAGCAGATTCATTAGCAGTTTTTTTCTTGCATGTCACCCTGTGGGATAGATGTGCCTTCGCCAGTAACCAGAATAGCATTTAAGAAAAAAAAAAAGAAAAGAAATAAAGTACATCTCCCATCTCTAGACTGCAGGAAACATCTGGCAGACAGATCGAATGCCTAAAATGAGAACAGATTTTGGTGATGGTGGCAATATGTCCTCAGGTGTGAGAGTAATTCAGAAGGGTTGCACGTGGTGTACACAGTAGTTTACCACAGTTCTTCCTTTTGCAACCTTTATCTTACAAGCTCTCTGTCACCAGAGTAGTCAATACTCATGTGAATAATCCCTTTGCTGCAGCACGGTTTATCCTGCCAGCAGGAGTGACTGCCTACCTGGATCAGACCCTTCAAGTGATGTGTTTCAGGACAGCATGTAGATCAGTGGTCAAAAACCTCCACCCTTGCTGCCCCAGAATGCTGTGGCAGGAACCGTGTGGGATAGCACAGCTCTGCTGACTGTGCTGGGTAGAGGAGGAGACACAACAGCCCTAGCTTTCTCTTCCTGCAAGGGAAACTGACAGAAGCAGGGAAAACCAGGAGACATAGAATCATAGAATGCTTTGGACTGGAAGGAATATTTAATGGTGATCTAGTCCAACCCCTCCCTTCAGTGAGCAGGGACATCTTTAACTAGGTCAGGTTGCTCAGAGCCCCATCAAACCTGACCTTGAATGTCTCCAGGGATGGAGCCTCCACCACCTCTCTGGGCAACCTGTTGCAGTATTTCATCACCCTCATAGTAAAGAACTTCTTCCTAACATCTAATCTACAGCTACCCTGCTCTAGTTTAACAGCATTGCCCCCTGTCCTATCACCACTCACTCTTGCAATTTATCTCTTCCCATCTTTCTTTTAGGTCCCCTTTAAGTACTGGAAAGCTGCTGTAAGGTCTCTCTGGAGCCTTCTCTAGACTGAACAGACCCAACTCTTTCAGCCTGGCCTTTTTTAAGGGAGATACTCCAGCCTTTTGATCATCTTCACAGCCCCCTCTGGACACGCTCAAGCAGTTCCATGTCCTTCTTGTGTTGGGGGCCCCAGAGCTGAACTCAACACTCCAGGTGGAATCTCACCAGAGCAGAGCAGAGGGGCAGATTCACCTCCCTCAACCTGCTGGCCATGCTGCTTCTAATGTAGCCCAAACTCATGTACAGAATAATCACACCTATCACGCACAATGCACCAAATGCAACTAACTGCCATGCCTGAGCCTACAGGGTATTAAGCAAAACTGATGCTAATGACCGATATTCAGTCAAGAGAAGGGTGATCAGCCACCATATGCTGCTGTAAGCCTGAGCTCTGCCTCTGAAGGCAAAGGCAAACCCAGATGAGCTGAGAGTTGCTGTGCCCTGAGCACTCCTGAGCACTTTCTCTGGAGTGGGGCAGGTCAGAGCTGAAGGGCCTTCTTTGGGTCTCCCAAGAGCCAGCGTCTGCCCTGGACATGCAGGAGGTGACCCTGAGGGCTGGCACCACCAAGAGGCCCACTCACTTTGAGGCACTTGTGGGTGGAGGGCAAAGCCATGTACCTGGGGAGCCCCAGCCCCAGGCAGGACACAGTGGGAGGTGGCAGGCGCCTGCTGTCTCGCTCGCTTCCTCCTCAAATGCACCCACTGCCCAGAGACATGGACATGGCCCTCTCCATGCTGCCTTATAAAACAAGAGGTGAGGGGCCATCAGGCAAAACCACCTGTGGGAGCACAGTGATCAAGTGAGCTGCTGATCTGGCTCTCTAATGTGCAACGATCTTAGGAAATGCAGATGACCTTAGAGAGAAGGACAATCTAAGGAAGGGAGAGCTGTTACAAAAATGCTAGCTGCAATCCTTCGTGTTGTTAACTAGAGGGGCTTAAAAATGCTTATGTATACTGATGCTGAAATACACGGGTAGATAGAAGAAAGGAAGCTTTTTGCAGTTTTGTCGGCTTTGAGCTACTCTTCTCCTGTCCACTGAAGAGAGAAATTGTCTTCTTTGCAGGACAAAGGAAAGAAGTGAGTGTAGAGTTTGCAGAAGAGATCTGTTGTCAACACGAGTTTTGTGTTTTCTAGAAAATGTGTTTCAAATGTTTTGTCTGAGAGATTGAAACCAGCCATACAGCTAACAGTTATTTTTGCAGAGCCCCTTGTTTAGCATCCACTGGATTGAGCTTTTTGTATGCTAGATATCTCTAATAGTGTTTCAGTCTCCAGTAGCGGGGTTTTTTTAAAATTATTTATTTGGATAATAAAACAAAACAGAAATGTCATTGCTGTCTTCACACTGCTTCTAGCAGTGCCTTGATTTCAGGCTTTTGATGTCACCTTCAAAACAGAGCTGTTACATAAGACTGATTTCTGAGTGATACATAGGAGACACAACTAATTGAAGATACAAATAGCTTCCACTTAATTAACTGACGGGATAATTCATGTTTGCCTTATCAGTATATTTTATTTCAGTTTACCTACTTATCTAAAGATAAGTCACATAATTCTGTAAAACCAACTAATTCTTCTCCACTTGTGTAATTCTACAATAAGCATCCATTCATATGTTCTCAGTTAAGAACTGTGTGAAGGCCCATGAAGTATGTGCTGTATCATAGTGTGCTTGCAAAGTTTAATCAAAGTGTTTTCACATAAAGATCTAGTACCTGAGTAGAAGAAAATATCAGTGATGGTAGTAGAAATGAGGGCTATAAAATGAGTTCTAAGGCTGACAACCATCTAAGATGCCTCATCTTCAACATTTTGCACTGTCCTTACAGGGGTGTCATGTGTTCCTGTTGTGAGGGGAAAGGCAAAGGAATTTTTTCTCTGCCTGAGCAGCACTTGTTGGAGTTTGAACTGTTTGCAATAAGCTGCTGCCAGTAGTAGTGCTCCAGAGTAAGACTGGCAGTAGGAAGGTTTCCAGCTGTCCTGCCTTTTAAGTTTTTAGCCCATAAGTCTTTGCTGGGTGCCAGTGAATACTTTGTATTCTGGCGGTTGACACAGGTTTGCTGACCTGGGTTTGTGAAGCAAGAACAATGCATCTCACATGTCTTGGCCTCTGTGTGCATGTGCACATCAATTTTTCATGGACCATCAGACAGGTGAGTTTTGCTGAAGCAGCTCTGTACATGTGCTTTATCTGAACATGGGCATGCTGACCACAACACATCCGGATTTCTGCAAAATGAGGTGAGAAGCCCACCTGTGTAATATATGCATCGAGTCATGTGCTAAAAAAAATGTATGGAACTAGTAAATTTATTTTACAATGTGGTCTTTTTCTGATGCCATTGTCCTGAAAGATAGTTTCAGTCTCTGTCTCATCTTGGAGAACAAAGGTGTTAGATCAAAGCCTGGATGAATTAAATCAAAACCTAAGGAGGATGTGCTTTTCAAAAAAGGTTTTGTTTGAAGGTGTGTGTTGAGGAGAGTTAAAGAAATAGGTGCTGGTTAGGCTTCAGGAACCCTAAGAAGTAAGGGGCTCTGCTCTTACATAAAAGAATGTAAATTATCCAGATTCTGAACCTTGTATGTCTGGAAGCCTGCCATTAAAACCAGTAGGGTTGTAGATGTCTCTGAAAATTATACTCCTTCCTGGGACCATTAAGTCCAGGCAGCTAAATTCGAAGCGTTCAAAAATATGACAGTATCTCTAAGCTGTACCCTTTATTAACTGATGTTAGTTTTAGGACTATTGTAGCATAAGTAGAAGAGAGCTAGGCCCAAGAGACCTAATTAATCAGGTGCTTTGTTGCTTGGGAAAAACGAATGAATTATATGTATATAAAGACAGATGTAGCAGTTTGCCATTTGATCTAGAAAAGTAGCCTCTCTATTAATTGGGAATTATAAAAGTGTAAAGACTTGTTAGGCTAAAATACATGTAATCTAAGTTTAAAGATTGTTGTACTACTAATTGCTTTGATAAAACATCTGCAAAGTTAGGTTATCATAGTGTCATTGTATGACAGCATAGTGCTGCTGCAGAAGGGAGGATACAAAAATGTGGTTCCAAAGTATTTGTAGTATGTGAGTAGAAAAAGGTTATGAAAGTGGTAAGGTGAAAGGAAAAATCTGCTTGCATTTTCCTCTCAAGCACAGGTTTTGACCTGGGACACAGAAGAGCAGGTGAAACCTATGGGTCTGCTGGGTAGGATGTCAATGGGAGTGAAGGCAGGAGCAGAGCCCCTCTGAGACCCTTGGTCATTTCTATAGAGTCCTGCAGCACTTTAAAGCTCCTCTGTAGTACAGGGGCTTCTTTGGGCACGTAATGCATGATTTTCTAGCCTTTTTCTCCTCCCTTTCAAGTTATTTACTTGTCTCTTTTTCCTTCTCAGTCTCTCACAAATGTTCTTGGCCAAGGTAGTGCATTTTCACATCTTGGTTTGATTCTCAGCAGGGCAAGAGGTGGTTGGCGTTTTGTTTATACCAGTGCTGTTTTGTTACCCTTTGTTTGCTTGAGCCTCTTTTATAGCCAACAAAATTTACTGCCTTCTCCTTGCTGCTATTTTCCTCCTTATTGGCTTCCCTTCCCCCCAGTCCTTCCCCTATGGCTCTCCATTTTCCATTGTCTTTGTTCTTTATTTCCCCCCTAAGATCCTGAAACAGCTCTGGGAAGATGAAGCATTCAATCTTATTTTCCATCTCCAGCTAGCGCTTTATTAATAACCCATATTTATTTAGCATCTAGAGCCTGCCAAACACACGCATTCATACACACAAAGTCAGCCACCAGTGTTTGCTGTCAGGATAATGTCTTCCCGGAGGCTTACCTCCTTCTGCCAAACCTAGCTAAATGCCTCTTTGTGGAAAAGAAAGAAAAGGCTGCTCTTGTTGAATGATGTTTACACTCCAGCATCTCCCTGAAGGAAAATGAACGTGGGTCAGAAATGATCCTGGGCCCTGCTATTCCTGCAGCAAAGCGTGCTGGTCGGGAATACTGTGTTTGCAAGGTGAAGTGATGAGTTAGAGCTGGCTGCAGAGCCATGGGCAGAGGCAGCAAAATGTTTTAATGTGGTTCATGGACTTCCCAGTTGCCCTACAAAATACACGAGACCTTGGCTCTACCAGGATTCAGAGGTTTCCAGGCTGCAGCTGGCTACGCCTTGTCGTACGACAGCGAGGGCAGGACACAGCTTCCCACAGATTGCTGCCCAAATCCACACACAGATCCAGTGCGTGAGGAAGCTGTGTGTCTGTGCTGGGAGAGTGCAGTCTTCCCAGTCTGTAGCAGAACATGGTGAAACACCACAGACTCCACTTACACGGCAGCGTTTGTGGATGGCTAGGTCCAGCCTGGCACTGGCAAGACATGCTATCGGTGCAGAACTGTGAGTAGCAGCTGCAGCACGGCTGACTTGCAGGAGTATTGCATTGGCTTTTGCTCAGACCTAGAGCCTAGAGGCTAAAACTTGCAACAGGCAACTATGACAATTTGGTGTCCCTGGTATTAAATAAATCAGGCCAGGCCGTATTCCCTAGCCATAAGAGAATATTAATAGATGGCTGACTGAACATGAGCCAGCAGTGTGCCCAGGTGGCCAAGAAGGCCAACGGCATCCTGACCTGTATCAGGAATGGTGTTGTCAGCAGGAGCAGGGAGGTGATCATGCCCCTGTACTCAGCTTTGGTGAGGCCCCTCCTTGAGTACTGTGTCCAGTTTTGGGCTCCTCACTACAAGAGAGACATTGAGGTGCTGGAGGGGGTACAGAAGGGGGATGCCAAGCTGAACACAAGTCTGATGAGGAAAGGCTGAGGGATCTGGAGCTGTTTAGCCTAGAGAAGAGGAGATTGAGGGGAGACCTCATCACTCTCTACAACTACATGAAGATAGGTTTTAGAGAAGCAGGGTAGGTCTATTCTCCTTTGTGGAGAGTGATAAGACGAGGGGAAATGGATTTAAACTGTGCCAGGGGAGGTTCAGGTTGGATATTAGAAAGAATTTCTCTACTGAACGGGTTGTCAGGCATTGGAACAGGCTGCCCAGGGAGGTAGTTGAGTCACCGTCCCTGGAGGCGTTTAAGAGATGGGTGGATGTTGCGTTGGGGAGATTATTTAGTAGGTTGATAGGGCTGGGACAAAGG
>NW_009735238.1:24649-25069 GCF_000703405.1 Apaloderma vittatum | reverse complement strand
GTAAGTCGTGGGGAACAGGAGAGGTGTCTGAGTACTGGAGGAAAGCGAGTATCACCCCAATCTATGAGAAGGGCAGGAAGGATGACCCGGGTAACTGCAGAGCAGTCAGCCTCACCTCCATCCCTGGAAAGGTGATGGAACAACTTATCCTTGATGCTGTCTCTAGGCATATCAAGGATAAGAAGCTTATTAGGAGCATCAACATGGCTTTTCCAAGGGGAAGTCATGTTTGACCAACCTGATAGCCTTTATTAAGAAATAATCAGGTAGATGGATGGTGCCATACAGTGGATGTGGTCTATCTGGATTTCAGCAAGGCATTTGACACTGTCTCCTACAGCATCCTCATAGGTAAACTGAGGAAATGTAGTCTGGATGACCAAGTAGTGAGGTGGGTCACTAATTGGTTGAAGGGAAGAA
>NW_009735238.1:0-24079 GCF_000703405.1 Apaloderma vittatum | reverse complement strand
TCTCCCTTATGAGGAAAGGCTGAAGGAGCTGAGTCTCTTTAGCTTGGAGAAGAGGAGGCTGAGGGGTGACCTCATTAGTGTTTATAAATACATCAAGGAGGAGTGTCAGAAGGACAGGGCCAGGCTCTTTTCAGTGGCATCCAATGACAGGAAAAGGGGCAATGGGTTCAAGCTGGAACATAGGAAGTTCCGCAAAAATATTAGAAAAAACTTTTTCCCTGTGAAGGTGACAGAGCACTGGCACAGGCTTCCCAGTGAGGTTGTGGAGTCTCCTTCTGTGGAGAGATTCAAAATCCGCCTAGAAACGTTCCTGTGTGACCTACTGTAGGTGATCCTGCTCTGGCAGGGGGGCTAGACTAGATGATCTTTTGAGGTCCCTTCCAACCCCTGACATTCTGTGATTCTGTGATTCATTTCATACATCAGTAAAATAAAGTCCTAAAGTTTAAATCAGCACTTATGGTATAGAACTGAATTTTAACATAAATACTTTAGGAAGGAGAAGTATGTGTTAAAGATTTCTGTTACAACAAAATAATCTATACCTGCTTTAGCCTCTTTACATTGAGTGGCGGATTCACAGCCCCAGAAACAACTATGATCAGTATATAAAGACACCTCATCCATCCACCGTACACCTGCCTCCTCTCTGGAGGTGTTCAAGGCCGGGTTGGATAGAGCCTTGAGCAGCCTGATCTAGTTGAGAGGTGTCCCTGCCCATGACAAGGAGGTTGGATTAGATGATCTCTAAGGTCCCTTCCAGCCTAGGCCATTCTATGATTCTATGATGAGTCTTAAAATGTCGAAATGAGAGATTGGTTCTCAGGTTCAATAGATCTACTGTTCAGTAGATCGCCACAAGTTCTTACATAGGAGATAAGAGAGTTAAGGATGTGACAGAGCTCTGTGGACCAGTGTGGGATAGTTCCGAAATTCTGGGAGGCTTTACAGTCTAAATTACAACAGAGTGAATTCTGTGTAATTGAGGCTTCTTTCCTGGCAAGAGTGATTAGAATTAGAAGGTTGCTGAGATAGCTTAAAAGCCTTTTTGCAGTCTTTCAGGCTTTCTTACCTTTAGATTATGTGGCAATCTGATGGGTAGAGAGGTTTAGGTTTTCAGCTGTATATTTTTAGCTCCAGCAAATGAGGAGGACCCCTTTTTTGCTTTATATCCAAAAGCATAGTTCCAGGAACCATACAGATTGCCATAATATTTTAGATTGCTCTAGATTAACAATGGTGTTCATTACCTTCTGCCAAATTGCTTCAGGTATTTATACTTCCCCATAAATTCTCTCTTATAAGCAAGTACTATCCTTGAATATGACTAGCTTTTGAAATGTAAAAATGTAAAAAAAAAGTATCAAGAAAATACATTTTTAAGATATATGATAAAACCTCATTTTCTTCTGAATGTAACTTTTTCATTTCAGATTGCAGTATGGCTTCCCCTAAAAACAAAATAATATTATAAATCTGAAAATAGAAGGTTTTTGTTAGAATTAGAAAAAAGGATTAGACTGAGAACATCCTAAATTTCCTACAAAACAGAAGCCGATTCACAAAAAAACCTCTAAATTTAAAGCCATTTTTCAAATTTCTTAAAATTTCCATGTATTTTTCACTGCATTAAGAATATCATATTTGATAGTCATTGCAATACTTTTCAGCATCTTTACCTTAATACTTAAGAAAAATTATCTTGGTGCCACAAGACATCAAGTAGTATGGTTCAGTAACTTCCTGAAATAATCAATTGGGCTTCTAGCCAGACAGGTATGTGAATAATAAACCCCTCTTCTTCTACTCTCTTACAACGGAAAAATAAATTCAGTGTTGTTGTGCCCATCTAAAACTTGCTGATGAGTGCATGGATGATTTGATAGAATTCTGCTTTAAGGATATTTCCCTGTATATCTACCTTTAAATTTATTATGAGCTGTGGTTCAGAAAAGCCAATTATAATATAGGACTAATTGTCTAAAAACAAACAGCAAAAGTAATTGTTGTGCATGTTTTCCTTATTGGACTACAGTCACATTTAACTTTAGCACTAGCATTTGATGTCGTTCCAATTACAGAAATCTAGAAATAGAGAAAAAAAATGTTTTGCTATATACTCACAAATAATTAAACTTTGGAGCAGGTTTCCATGGCTTCCAATTTATGTGCAGAAAGTGCCTTGTAATGGAGATGTAGTTGCTCTTGTTACTATACCAGACTGTATTGTGAACAGAGGCATATTAGACAGAGTAAGTAAGAATAAGTATCACACTGAAAGGAATAATTTGCCTACTGGAAGCTGGAATCACTGTAATACTTTCCTTTCGACTTTTGTCATCTTTGAAATTCACTTCTGAATTTTATACAGAAGTAATAAGAAATCATAAGAGTTACTTTCGAATGCTAACAGCCAGAATGTCAAGAGAAAAGTTTGGAAGTTCGGTTTTATTTTGTCTAGCACCTGTCTGCTAGCATCCATTCTGTGTCCTTCGCTGTGTTGGTTAAGAGACCATAGGACTTCATAAAGTATTGGTGGGTTTGTAAAAATCTCTGAGGCAGAGCACTTTTAATAACTACTGTCCATTTCAAATCTAAAAAGAATCCAATTTTTAAAACACGACTTTTTAAAAAGTCCCTTATAATACTGATATCCAAAAGATGTCCACTGTAGTGATATGTAGTGTGAATTATACATCAAAAATTGATACAGTAATATGCAACTAATTTCATTAAAAGCATTTGCAGTAAAATTCTTCTGAAACTGCTCGGACATTGCAGATTTAATTATTACAGTGAAAGGAAAGCCTGAAAAAAAAAAGGAAATGTGTAATAACTGTTTTGAAAATTGTTTTGTACAAAGCTTCAATTTCTAAGTTGTTGGCCAGGCTCCATAGGAAGAACAATGTCCTGAAGAGTTAATATTAGTTAATGTAGACAAGCAACTCAATGTAAACATCTAGAGCAAAATGATAAATGTGATTTCTGTGTGCTTGAGCAAGAAAGTAGGAAGATAGTTTTACTTTCATTTACACTATTGGTTGTGATATTAGTTGTCCTGTATTTTGTTGTGTACTGGTGTACACTGGAGTAGCACCTAAAAAGTACAAAAGTGAAAGGAAGTTAAAAAATCTTCAAATAAATTAGTAATTTTTTTTAAAAAAAAGTATGCAGGAAGATACTTTAGGAATTCAGTCTCGTTTCTTCACAAAAAGTAACAAATGACTGAAGTGATTATAGTGTACAGGAAGATAGCACATGTGTTTAATGAGAAGAAGCACTGGACAAGGACAAGGTTTCTTTAGCTCAGCAGAGACCAACGTGTTAGAATCAGTGTCTGAAATTTGTAACCAGAACATACGAATTGGTAATAAATGAAAAACGTTGTAACAGTAATGATGATTATAATTGGTGCAAACTACGCGCTGAAGTGGTGGCTTCTTCATGTGTTGCTGTGTTAAAATGAGGTTGCGTGTCTTTCTGGAACGGACTCTTTAAACAGCTGTAACTTAGTAGGCTTAGTAGCTTGGAACTGCAAGAAATATGAAGAACTGAGATAAACAGAAAAGTTGAGACTCTGATGTAAGCTTCAATTAAAAAAAAAAACAAAACAACAAAACCCAAACCTGAATTACTTCCATAAAGAAACTAAAGAATAAATAATACTACTGAATGTAAAATAGATGATGCAGGCATGGCTGCATGTCTGCCATATATTGCTGAGTGATAAATTGTAATACATTTCTATTATTAAGAAAATCTCTGCATCTTAGTAGCAATCAGTCTTAGGTCCTAAAATAAAAAATATTGAATAAACTGATAAAATACATAATTATTTCTTAAGGTAATGATTTCATACTGTAATACCTTCTTACTTAAATGGGTCTGTGAATCAAATAATATCTACATCGGCTGATTAATATATAAACATGTTGTTATCAACAGCCAATAAATGATCTGAGGAGCTGGTAGGCAAAATCGTATTTTCTACAGAGAATGAAGATTGTTTGTTTAAGACTGTAATATTAAATAATGCAATACTAGAAAGATACATCATCCTTTAAGGGACCTTGATTATGAAGTTATTATGAAGTCTTATCCCTACAACTACCTGATTGCAACCGGAAAACAAATATATTTACTAGTAAAGGAAACAGTAATCCCCCTCCAATATTCATATAAATATTTTAAAATTATCTAATTTCTCAAAACCTATATTGATTATAAATAGTTTACGTGTTTTCTTCTCTCTGTGTAACCTGCAGGACTGTTTTAAACATATCCTGTCTGACTCTTGCTCTGCAGTACTGTAGATGTGCAGTGCATCAGTGCCCCCTGCAGCCTTGAAACACCAGTAAAACATTAAGAAAAATATACTCTTGATCTTTGTTGAAGTAACTGTTTAGAAAAATTATTAGCTTTAAATTCTATTGTATCTTTTTTTTCTCCTACCTTCTTCCAAAGTGAAATCACACCTCTTGGGTAAAGAGAGAATGCCTCCAAAATTTAACCTAAAAAATCAAGACAGATCTTGATATATTAGTGGGAATAAAAAAATCTTTTTTTTCTTTGAAAAAAAACCCTGGCATATGAAAAGCAGAAACCAGAAGCATAAACAATTCAGAATACATATCTAAACTTTACAATAACTGTAAAAAAAGAAAGCCTTGTTCTCAGATGTTTCTGTAATGTGTAAAAATGCCATAGGTGTTCATGTGTATTTTTGACAATTCACTCAAAATCTCACATATAAGTTTGGATTTTGTGCCCTCTCCTTCCACTCATACTCACAGCTTTCTCAAGTCAGTGGTAAATTGCTAGCAACAGTATTAGTTATGGGTTTGTGAATTTCTTTTGAAGCTCTGAAGTTTAAATGAAGCAGTGGTTGGTCACAGCAATAGTAGAAATCTTAAGTAGTTTGGGGAAAAAGAAGGATTTCAGCTCATAAAACTCTGAGCTGTTAAAATTGCAAGCAGTGTCAAACAGAGGACATGAATATAAATTAACTGAACTTCAAAAAACCACCTGCCTATGTCGTGCAATAACTTGTTGCTCCAGATCAGCTTTCTGAAGCCATTTTTCCTTTCTCCACCCACTCTAAAATTAAGAGGTAGATAGAAGAAGATGCTGCACAAGGTGTTAGCTGACATAAAAGCATTTTTTTCAAATGTAGAGGAAAAAAAAGCTGTAAAAAAAAGATGTAACATGAATTTGTTACATTTGTAAGGAGCTAGGCTGAAGGCCAAATGATATTAGCCAACTGAAAATGCAGTAATTTCTTATAACTAACAGCCTAACATACTTCCCTGATGTTATAAAATGGAATAAGTATTATATGAAAATGAAGAAGAGTCATTAGAGCTCTTCAGTTTCTGGGCACTATAAACAAAACTATGACATCGGTAATTGGCTTCCAGTATTTTCCATTATAAAATCCATTTCATAAACCAGAAGATATATTCTTGACTAAATTAAAATATATGAAATTCACCAGAGTTCAGAACTTATATTTGACAAGATGGCTTTAGTTGCATGTGAGATTAATTTTATTTACACAGAATCACAGAATGTCAGGGGTTGGAAGGGACCTCAACAGACCATCTAGTCCAGCCCCCCCTCCAGAGCAGTAAATATTATTTTTTTTCCTTCAGAGTAAAATTTCTAGTACAATCAGAACTAGGTAATTTCTCTAATTTAGGAATACGACCACATAATTAAGGCTTTGTTAGGTTTTCAAATTTGACTAATTGAAGGAACTTACTATTTTTTTACAAACAAAGGTGTATATATACCTCTTAAGCCCTTTACAAATGGCAAAGCAGAATCTATTTGCCATGGTGGGTTTTAGTTTCATAATTTCAATCAGTAAGTTAGATATTTTGAGTCTTGAATTCTAATCTATTTGCCTATTTTTTTCCCGAGGAAATCAAGAAAGTAAATTTTTAAAATAGAAATAAGCTAAGCACAACAAAGTAATTTCTGTATCTTTTAACCTCCTTGTTTGGTTGATATGATGATGAGGATTTGGCTGCTATTCTTAAATCTCACCTGCTCTGTGATAATGACCCTGTTAAATCGCTAATATTGATGCTCTAAATATAGGTGCCCTTCATGACTTAAAGTTACTGAAGAAAGAATGTCTGTTGCTTTGAAACTTGTTTTGTAGTTGGAAAGATCAGTGACTTTTGGCAACTGGTATTGCCTAATTTCAGATCATAACCGAGTCCGTAAACCTCCAGTGACATAGCCTTTGGATTCAGATAATGCTTAAGATAACCAAAAGCTCTTAGGATCAATAGATGCAAAATAGCAACTTGTTTAAACATTAGACTGGAAAAGGTTGATGACCTAGTAATCTTAATATAATATAGTTCTGGTTTAATATGTTCTTTTCCTCCCCATGGCCTTACCATGTCATAGGTTCCGGGCTCATAAGAAGGTGGGAGGGTATGAACAATCATGTTTGAGCATTGTTCAGTTAAGCAATCCAAGTCAAGAAAAGGCAGCTACCTTAATAATTCCTAGTACTAACCAAAACTGACTAGTTTAGTGCAGCGCAGTGGCATGTTGTCCTTCTGCTGCGTTTGATCTCAATTCCTGTGCAGGCAGTTCTGAGTACTGTTCTGCAAACTGAAAGGAAAGACACAAATCTGCTGACAAGGCATCTCGAATTTCCTTTCCTTCTTTCTTGTTTATAAGCTGTTATGCTTTTCTTCCAGTTGTTCACACTAATACTAAAACTTCTCAGTCTTGATAATGCTGCCAGCTCTGTATCTCTGCATGTCTTAAGATTTTGCTAATCCAGAGTCACGTTCTCTTGTGAGTGTTAAAGTCCTATCAGTCTGTTCTTTGTGAACTCAAACTGCTTAAAAGTTTAGAAAGATCCCTTTAGATCGTAACAGGGTAAAGTAAGCTCTACTCTTTGCTGTAAAGGTATGTGATTCGGAGGAAATCCTTTTAGCAAATATTTTGAATACCTAAAATTGTTTGGGGCAGGTTTTCAGTTATAGTATCAAAATATGCATGATTTTAGGCCTGATAGAGGGAGTGGAAGTAGGAATGTGTTCTCACTCGTCAGAGTTAATTTGTTCAGTTTCATCTCTAGTCAATGGAGAAAGGTGATCACTTTTCTTAGAGTGGGACTGACTGAGATGCCTCTCTCTGCATACAGAGGGAGAACTGAGGTCCCTGCTCATGGCAGAGTGGTTGGAACTAGATGATCTCTAAGGTCCCTTCCACCCCTGACAATTCTATGGTTCTATGGTTCTATGATCAGCTCAGGCATGTTTCCATGCTCGAAGGCAGGTAATGTTTGACAGTGAATTTTGTCCTAGAGTTTTACTGGCAGATGAAATTTCTTCAAATATTTAGGGGTGAAGAGGCTATTTTGGGCGGCATTTTGAGGCCTTGGAGAATTTAGAAGTGAAAAGACATTGAACACGAGGTAATAAATATTGAACATGTTAATTACTTTGTTATTGATTGTTCTTGTTGCTGAGGTCACTGTCATTGTTACAGCATTTGATCACTGTGAAGTAAAGTGAGAGTTCGTACTACAAAACCACATTGTGGCCAAAATTCAAATAGCTTTCCAGTTGCATGAGAGAAAAATACTCCGTACTCCAGCATTTAACAACCTTCCTTTAGGAATATCCCATTAAGAAGAACATAGATTTGTTTAGAATACCCTTACAGTTATTCCATGCTTACATGAGAAAGAAGTAAAAGACATCTACCAGCATTGCTTCTTACACCAGGACACCCTAAAATATGATAATGCTGTAGGGAATAAAAATTATTCAGTTGTAAACAGTGGCAGGCAGCAGATAAGAGGACACTGACACACACAGGAACATCCAAAACTGAAATTTTGAGTTCTTAAGCAGAAGCCTCCTATTTGATACCTTTGAACAGAATGAGGTGGTTGTAAATTTTGATGATGTCTGGATCAAACAACAGCAGCACATCTTGAAATATCCAAGAGAGACATGAGATAAAAGGTGCAGTTCAGAGGCTGATCTCATACTGTGCTTCTGTGCAAAGACTATTTTGATTGGGAGTTCTGGAGAGAAAAGCGAGTGCTGAATAAAGAAAAGCTCCTGAAAAGACGATGTGGTCTTGCAGAAAAGGAGGGAGCCAGGAAAGAAGGAGGTAAACATCCTGGCTGCAGGAAAGATCCTGGAAGGGCGGGAAAGTACTGAAGATGAGAAAGATGCTTGGAAATGAACATGAGGGGATGCACAGGGGCTGTGGTTGGTAAAAGTCTACCAGGAGCAGCTCAGTGTGAATCAACGTGACTTCCCACTCAAGCTCCCCAGACCAGCAGCAACCTCCCTGCTGGGAAGGGTGGTGGGAACCTAGTGAATGTAACAGGGCATGGGGCGGAGTGAGGGGTGAGGGAGTGTGTGAGATAAACAAGCAGGGTAAAAGCTCTAATCGTGTTGGTTCTTAAGTAAACGCCCACACTCTGTGGTCTGTTGTTTACTCTTTCATCTGTGACACACTTTATTGACTACAAAATAATTTTTTCTTCATACAAGAAATGTACATAAAGACCTATTAATTTTAGTCCCTTACATGTTACCTTGTAAAATAGTATTTGGGAAGTCTTCAGTAGTATATTTTTTCACTCTATCTGTTAATATCATGGGAATTTTTTGACGTGTCATATTTACAACATTATTCCTTATGCACTCAATGAGAATGCAGTAATATTTTAATTAAAAGCCAGATTACTGATGAATAAATGATGTTTGTGTTTATGCATGACAGCCATTCTCCAGCATTAAGATATAATTAGAAATTAAGTCTGGAAGAAAGACTGCATAATACATAACAGTACTCTGCATTTTTAACTCTTTCTGTACTAATACTTTCTACATGTCTGCCTCATCCTTTTTGCAGACCAGCTCTGACGGTAATTTCAGTAGTGTGTGATACAGAATGCCTTTTTATATCCCCATCTCTCTCCAGTCAAACAGTCTTTGAATAGCAAAATGCTTTCTGTACAGCAATCTTAATATTTCTAAAACAATATAGGTCTCCCCTACTTGTATTATGCAAGAGCTCTTCTCAACACATAGGGAGACAAATACGAAAAGAGCTTAAGGACTGTCTGCAAAAATTATTTAGGTGCCTAAACTATTCTTATTGCATTCATAACGCAATCAGGGTGCATTGAAGTCCCAGCTAGCCAAAAATGTGTGTTCCCATGCATTTCTTGTGCACCTTGATTCTCTTGAGAGTCGTCTTCACCCCTCTTAGGATTTGAGAATGCTTCTACTTACCCTTCATCAGTGTATCTCACATAGAGCACGATGTACTAGGCATTCCCAGAAGAAACTGAGATGAAACTATACAAGACATATCCAATGGTGGTACATACCTGCTTTCCCTTTTTATCCTTCAGTGGCGAGAACACCGTTTTGATTTATCAGATACTTGACTTCACTTGTGTACTCAGCTCGACGGAGTTCTAAGCTTGCCAGTCTGCTACCAGAAGTGCTGTAAATGAATTCTCAGACTAGTTCCTGGGTCTGGTCTGTCCTGCATGGAAAAAGCATTCACTGAGCTGAGTGGAGAAAGGAAAAGTGTTCGTATATGGTTCTCCATCCCTTGTGTTAGGATATTCATCTATGTACAGACTTTGATTATTTCCACTGTATCAATTGGTTTATTTTAATACACCTCTTGAAGGATTTAATTTTCTTTCTCGGCAAAGTAAGGCTTTGACCGTCTGTCGAATCTTTGCTGTGGGCAAAACCCAGAAGTTTGGCTACTACAGTCCTAAGAATTAAAGTACAGAAGCCTTGCCTGAAAGGAATTATTACTTAAGAAATCAATTGCATATTCAGCATTTAGAAGTGATTCTCCTTTATCCCTCACAGACACACTAGTCAACAATACTCCACAGTTAGATCTAAAGGAGTCTAAATTATGGATGGCATCATTGAGGTCTTTTGCCCTTGAAGCTAGATAGAAGCTTTGATAAAGAGTAGTGATTCCATTGTAGAACTATAATTTTTTCAGGTACCTCTAGGTATCTGTCACAGGAACTCAGTTTACCCTGTACAGTTTACTTGGCCATTTAGAACTTGGACAGACCGGATATATTCTAATTTTGTAGAGTCTTTTCAGAAGGACAAGTAGAGTTTAGTGTTAAAAAAATAGCATTTCTTATCTGCTGAGACAACCTTCAAAGATAGAATGAAAGTATTGTTCCCATTCAAAGCCATTAGTTCCAAGAAACAAAAGTAGTTGCACAAATGAACAAAAAGATGCAGTACTAGCACATTTCAAGTGCTGATTTTAGGAACAGCAGCTCAGATGAAGCTGAGAAGAGGTTTTCTAACTGTGACTATTGACTAAATGTAAAACAGAAAGCTGAAGTTCAGATAGCTACGAGATTTGATTAAACTTCAGAAAGTTTAAGATTTATACATTGGTCCACTCAGTGCTCAGTAGTTTTGATTTCTTTCCCTTCCCTGCACACACCACCACCCCCACCCCCCCTTCCCCCGCCACCGACTTTAATGTTTGGATGAAAGAAAGACAAGAAGGGCTTAAAACGGAGGGTGGGGAAGACTATGAAACAACAAAACCAAGACAGAGTACAACAATCAAAATAACAAACACTTACTTTACTTGTGCAAGCAAGCCAAGTAAAAAGAACTGGGTTTGACACTGAAATTCAGTTCCAGCAAAACTGTCATTTGTCATGTGAGGACTGAGAAGGGTATTTTTTCAAATATAATCTAAGGAAAACTCATGTTAATATCTTTGCTCTTAAATTTTCAACTGAAATTTTTTTGTCAATGGAATATACCTGCTTTAAAGCAAACAGAACAGGAATATGTTTTTTAGTACATGTATTTACTTTTCCCCATTATCCTTTCTTTCCATACTTGACATATCTTCCCATATCTGGCACTTCTATTCATCTTCAAGTTCATAATTTTTTCTTTAGATTTGTAAACTGAGCTTTCAGAAACTTCATTATATCTGTTAATTGCATTTTCACATCCTCAGCTGCATTGTATATTTAATATATTGTCTGCATTGCTAAGAGTTTGCACCATTGAATGAGATGCTGTGTGTGCAAAAGCAATTGCAAATGATGTTATACCAACTGCGAATTTTTAAGTGGAAAGCTGCAACTACAAAATCACTGAGTTCTACTAATAAATGTTGTGCCTAGTAGGAGCGAGAAACTGGATTCATAGCCTGGAACATACACTGAGAACTGAATTTTTTTAAGAGATATGCCTGACCATAAGTCATCTCTATTAGGAAAACAGACACGTCATTCTTCTACATCAAACAAAGACAGGAATGGGTGAGGAAATAAAATTCAGATATAAACTGTTGAACAGAAATAATCCCTCTCTGGTAATCTCTTAAATTGTTTTCTTAACTGTTGTGTCGAGTGATTTAGGTGCTTTCTCCAGCAGGGTAAGTGCACAAATATACTGTTCTGCAGAATCATTGAAATCAGTGAAATGCCATTTAGAGTATTTTTCTTGACATGGTTCTGAGCAGTGAAATAAACAGCCTGTAAAAGGCTCTGTTCATACTTGCCAAATTACATGCAAGGTAAGTACTCTATTCCTGTTAAGACCAATATTTCCATAAAGTGCAGTTCTTTTCAGTTTCACAAGGTTGTGAAATTATATTCTACCATGCATGCTAATATCCTTGAAAAATCTTTCTTTTGGCTCCAAAATCTAAAACATTTGCTTGAAATAATATTCTGTCAAAACGGAAGAAAAACAGCATGTACACTTCACTCCACTGAAGAAAATTACAAAAATAAAAGCAGTTGCTTCCCAGCACAAATTGCTTTATTGACAAACTAAAAATACAAACCTCATCGCATTCAGATAAGGCTAAATCCATTACTTCAGTAATAAAATGTTAAGTGCATAAACACTAGAAGATATAGGCAGTGGAGATGTTATCATATCAGTGGGACTCTCATGCCATTGCGTGTCTTGTCAACCCGTTTCATGGAAAAATGTCAAGAGTGCTTCTGTAGACATGGCTGCCATCAGCCTGATAGTGAATTACTTTGGGGACGTATCTGCTCTTTTTACAGGTCCCAGTTTGAAGTCTATTATACACATAGATCACATACAAAAAAAAAACAAACAAAAAACCACAAACCCCAAAACAATTCTTAGGTCAAATTTCTAGCATTTCAGGTGGTGTCCATTGCTCCATGTCCGTTCACTTGCCACCAGCAATGGCTCCATGTTTTCCCCTTCCCCTCAGGTGTTTATACAAATTGACAAGATCCCCCTGAGCCTTCCCTTCTCCAGGCTGAACAGTCCCAGCTCTCTCAGCCTGGTCACTGGCCCTGGTGCAGGGTTTAAACCAGCAACACCCAGCTCAGCCCCACGCTGTGGTTGATCCCCTGGAGTGCCTGATCAGCACAGCTAGAGCATCCCAGACATTTTGTTAAATATTTTAATCTGCAGTGCCCCTGACTCCACACGCTAATAGTTCCCAGCTCTCTTTCAAGGGAGAAGGACAAAACGAGAGTAAGAAGCCCACTTGGTTAGGGTATGTGTGCTTTTGCTTTACAACATAACATCAAGCATTGTCCCTAAGTGCTATGTTCCTGTCATTCAGTCAATCATACGTCTCCTTGAGTCATAAGGAATGTAGTGTAAAATAAATAAGAATTCAGATATCTTTGATAAGTATAGGTGAGGGGATTGAGTGCATACTCAGTAAGTAGTAGACCCAAAGTGGGTAAGAGTGTTTGTCTGTTTGAGGGAAGGAGGTCTGTACAAAGGGATCTGGACAGGATGGATGGATGGGCCAATGCCAGTTATATGAGATTCAACAATGCCAAGTGCTGGATCCTGCCCTTGGGTCACAACAACCCCAGGGAGTGCTACATGCTTGGGGAGGAGTGCCTGCAGAGCTGCTCAGCAGAAAAGGACCTGGGAGTGCTGGCCAACAACCTGCTGACCATGAGCCAGCAGTGTGCCCAGGTGGCCAAGAAGGCCAACAGCATCCTGGTCTGTATCAGGAATGGTGTTGTCCGCAGGAGTAGGGAGGTGATTGTTCTCTTGTGCCTAGTGAGGACACGTGTCAGATCTTGTGTTCAGTTTTGAGCCCCTCAAAACAAGAAAGACATTGAGGTGCTGGAGCATGTCCAAAGAAGAGCAACAAAGTTGGTGAAGGACCTAGAGCAGAAATCTTATGGGGCTGCGGGAACTGAGGTTGTTTAGCCTGGAAATAGGAGGCTGAGGGGAGACGTTATTGCTTTCTACAACTACTTGAAGGGAGGTTGTAGCGAGGTGAGGGTCAGTCTCTTCTCCCATGTAACAAGGAATAGGACAAAAGGAAATTACCTCAAGTAGTGCCAGGGGAGGTTTAGATTGGACATTAGGAAAAAAGTTTGCATGGAAAGAGTTGTTAAGGAACAGGCTGCCCAGGGAAGTGGTGGAATAACCATCCCTGGAGGTTTTTAAAAGAGTATTGATGTGGTGCTTACAGACACATTCTAATAGTGGATCTGGCATCGCCAGGTTAATGGTTGGACTCAATGATCTTAAAGGCCTTTTCCAACGTAAATAATTCCATGGTTCTATGAGTCTAAATTGCACTAACATCTGTATTTAGCCAAGCATTTAGACAAGACTTACATACACAAGGTTACAGGCTTTTAAAATTCAGCTATTTGAGCTCACCTTAAGGTTAAAAGCAACGTGTTCATGCTTGCAGGAAGTTACAAGATCTTTGTGTTCATTATTGACCTGAGAGGCAGTGACAGGCTGGGAAATTGAAAAGAAAGAGATTAAAAAAAAAACACCCAGAAAATTGTGGCCTTGTGTAGTATCAAGTTTTGCCTGATTTATTTTTGTTACGCTTTGTCAAAACTTCTAACACTTCAATTACTAAATTGTTTAAATGCTTCCCAGCTCTTTATTCAAATAAATGCTCTAGTTAAATTGTGGTCATTACTTATTCACGGCAGGAACTTGAATGGCTTGTGAGTGCAGCTGCAGATGTCTGCCCCACCAACCAGCCCAAGCAAACTCTCCCCTTTTGCAGCAAGGCAGGGAGCCGCAGGGTTCCTGGAAGCAGTGCTGGCACGTAAGCAGTCAGGCACCATCTAGAAGCAAAACATCCAGAACAGCACTGCAAAGGCTGACACCCTGCGAAAGGCTAGCAAACGAACCAGGCAGAAATCAACATGCCAAGGAGCTTTGCTTGCTTTCTTCTCCTCAGATTAGAATATCAGCTGAAAAATGAAGCGAGGCTGCATTCCTTGCACTCCTAAAGTTTCATTTTGAAGCACATTCCTGTGATTCTGTTTTAGAGAAAAACAGTAGTTTCCCATCAGAAAAAGAATGTGAAACTTCCACAGCTGGAAATCAGTGCTTCCAGGGGATACAAGAATGCATGATTTGCCAGTCGGGCAGATATCCCTCTCATTCAGTATTTCACCCCTGATGGTAGCTGTGACCAGGCTGAGAGGAGTAAATTTTGCAATGGTCATTTATAGGGTTATCTGTTGTTAGAGAAGTAGTCTTTCTGATAGCTAGTGGTGAGAGCTTAGTTTATGCTGATTCCTCCCCAGGTTTTATTTAGGTTTTGTTGTGGATTTTTTTCAGGATGAACAGAAAAATCAACCCCATATTTCAGTAACATCTCCCAATAAATTTCTCCTGTAAATACTTGATTCTTTATGTAAGCCTACGAAATTTTTTTCAGAGTTTCTCAAACATTGAGATTATATTTGGGGGGAAAATTAAGATTTTAATTTTTTATGTTTTATTTGGTTGTAATCTCAGCAGCAGGTGACAAAGCATTTTTAATTTGCTGTGCTAACCTAGTAGAGGATAACATACACGTCAATGCACTCTTAACACTGCTCTGTAGGGAGTAGCTCATAGGAAGTACATGTTAGTTATTTCCCTTAGGAGAAAAGGATGGTTATGAACCCAGCAATTTCTTTGTTGTAATTCCATTCATAGAAATGGAAATGTTGTTATTCTATTCATGTAAATGGAAGCAAAAAGGAAGTCAAATGTTTTCTTAAAATTCCAAGCCTCTTATCAGCAGGTCCCCAGCTTCCAAAATCTTTTCATTTCAGCATTCGTGTTGTCTGCCATCTTTTTTGATGCTTTTCACTCATACAAAGTAGATGGCTTTTAATTGCCTTGAAATCCCCATATCCTCATTTCTAGTCGCCGTAGTGTGTGTGTGTTGCCTATATTATCTTTTGGACACAGTTTGTGTTGCCGCTTCTGTATCCCCCTCTAATGGTTCCCTTATCATCATTGCTCTACACATCTCCTCTCTGCTGACATATAAGCCCTTTATCCCTTTTGTTCTTTGCCCTGAACTGTTTCTCTTCTGTTCAGCTTCTTCTCCTTACTTCCTCCTTCTCAGCATGTATCATTGTTTTTCTTCTGTTAATTCAGTGTAGTGATTTTTCAATAGCGAGCTTTTCACACAACATACTGACGTGAGATGTGTTACGTTGTTTTCTTTCAGAATATTATGAAGTTTGTAGTACTTTCTAAAATATGGATTGCAAAAAGTAAATTATTAAAATAAGTTTTCAGGATATCATCAGTAGATGGGACACATAAAAAAAATTGGAAGCTAGTTTTAAGAAGAGAGATGCCTGGAGTGGAGAATGCAAAGTCACACTCAAGGTCTTCCATCAAGTGCTGCCTCCCCATCTACCTTGCTTCTGCAGTCACATCCCATTCTCATGATGCATCATCCCTTTCAAATGCTTCTTTTTAAGGTGTACTCCAACCTCTGCAGTACGGTGAACCAGGTGACAAGGAGAGAAGTGAGGGTGTAGCAGGGGCCAATACTGTATTTTAAAAATTTTATAACTTTAAAGCAGATTGATACCACCGTTTTCACCAAAATAAGTAAGAATTTGGCTGTTTATGTTTAACATGTTGCCAAAAGTGCTGATTATCACTAGCTGTGACACCTATAAATCATTGTATGAAGCATTTAATTTCTGCATTCCATTTTGGCCAAAATGTTAGTGACATTTCAGTTCAACCTAGTCTCCCTTTATCTAATATAATTATTTTTTGCACAACAGTAAGGCATAAGAGAAATATGCAGAAAGTTTGAATTACCAGTGAAATAAAAATAGTAAGGTATTTTATTAGATTGCTGTTGTCAACCTTCAAAATTAAAAGTTGCCTTCTGCAAGTAATAGAACTTCCCGAACTCCAAAAGATAAAAGAATGTCTATCTCTTATGTAAAATTTTTTCAGTTGTGCAAACTTATTAAATAGTCATGTGTTGTCTTGTGACTTTTGATTCCTTTTGCTTTGCCCCCACCATAGTAGTTTGTGTGAGGCACATAAGCTGTTCTCGCTAGTAATTTGGAAGCCTTAAATCTCTGTATTAGTGAGTCACAAGTGAATCTGGACAAAACAAAAAGCAGTAATTAACAGAGCTGATAATTAGGACAAACAGGTGGTATCGTTAATTTCTAGCAGCTTTGAGATAGGAAATAATTTAAAAGGAGGCAATTGATTAACATATCAGACTAACTGATAATGTGAAAGCTCAGAAATCGAGAAGAAGGAGATAATGTCATTCTAAACAAGAAAATATATGGGGAAAAATTAAAAAAATCTATCTTTCTACCCAGTACCACTCACCCCGGTTATTTCCATGAACTAAAAGATGCTGTATTGCTGCACTACAGCATTTCCCTTCTGCATATGCATGCTTAAGCTGCTTGTATGGTAGTCATGTCTTCTAGAACAGCCTTATGAGATTTGGTAACTTGAAGCAATAAAGTATTTAATAATACAAGCCCGTATTTATTATTCTATTGTTGATACCCCTCCCCAAAAGGAGTTATGAGAGCATGTACAAACTCTGTGATGTTCATGGAGGTTATTTATTGCTCGCTCCCAGGGGAAAATACCTTCATTATCTTTCCGCTCAATTTCAGGATGGAAACTTGATTAGGGAATTATTAATGTACTCGCATTTTCTGAATTTCTAAACAAACAAAAAAAAATCTTACTGTTTTTAAACAAAACTGAAGTGTACTGGCAAAATTTTTTGGTTTGATGTGTTGTCTCTTTGCTTTCAGGGTTCCCGTACCCGCACATCTGTCAACAGCATTCCCCATGGTTTCTTCTGATGTGCCTGACTTGCCTGAGCTGGTTGCACCCTCTCAGATTTCTCCCAAGTTGCCATCTGTATGCCAGGAAGGGCTGTGCCGTAATGGAGGGACTTGCCGTCCTCTCTCTCTGCCCACCGGGGCCACATCGTTTCAGTGCGACTGCCCGCTGCACTTCACTGGTCGGTTCTGCGAAAAAGGTAGTCGTGTTTCATCCTGTCCCTATTAGTTGTGAAAATGCAAGAGGCAATGCAAGAGGCAATGCAAGAGGCAATGATCATCGTGTTTGCTTTTCATCCCAGTTACTGTTGGTAACTCAGGGGTAGATTCGTGGAGGTATTCAGAATAATATACACTTGCAGTGTCAAGGTGGGCAATACCAGTCAGGCGTGCTAGTAAGAGTTGCAGGCTTGAGTTAATGAAAGAAAATCGTATTATCTGTACAAATTGTTATGCAATGTGTTAATGGATGTTATGCAATATAGTATTTCTGGGACAGAAGAAAGTTAGAAGAAAGTAAGATTTCTCCAAAAGACGATCTGTTTTCCACTTCTACAGATGCAGGTGGTTTTTTTATCACGGTGCCTAGTCATTTGTTGAAAAAGTCTTTATTTACTCTGTAGCTCATTCATACTCCTATTGTACCTACTGTTGCTTATAAAGCACAGATAAGTCAAATGAGCATTAATTAGAATTTGATTAAAAATATTTCTTTTAACAATTTGGTTTATTTGCTAAAAGAAGGCTATAAGACAAACTGAATAATGTTTCTGTTTTGCAATTGTAATTATTTTGCATTACTACTTATCAGAAAGTTCTTTTTTATGAGAGATTTTATAGCTTACTTCAAAAACCATTTTAGCTATTAAGGTACAGTGGGTTATAAATGGCCGTGGATAATTCTCATAGTATTAAAGGGCATTACTCGTATACAGAAAAAGAACAAAAAAATTGTCTATGTTACGGTTATATAACTGTGACATCGTCATAATGAACTTTCCATGGTATGAAATACAGGCAACTGGATAAAAATATTCTTGCCAGACTGAGCTAAAATCACCTTCTATTACTGCCTGAAAGTAGGTCATTACACTCACTATATGTGAAATCAATGAATGGCTGTAAGATCAAAAAAGAAAAGTAATTGTCATGTGTTCACAGAATGTGGATATGACATGTGTTGCTTAGATATCAGAGAATAATTTACCTTTCAGCCTTTCCCAAGTTTATAATAAATTAAATCATGTATTTTCAAATTGTCAGTTTTAAAATTTAGTTATGTTAATATCTTCTGTGCTTTTGGTGTGTGGGCGTACTCTTTGCACTTGCTTTCAATACATGACAGCTGTGCAAACTGCACCATAAAATATTCAAACCAAAAAAGTGGCTTTCTTTTAAAGATGAAAAATTTAGTTACCATTCAGTTTGTGTTTCAATGAAGTATTTTCAATATTTCAATAAAGTATTTCATTTATTTACATAGATTTTATGTGCCAGAATTCCCTACCGTGTTCTAAAGAATGCAGTTGGCATCCTTTGTATCAGCATCATCTGAAGCATTTTGTATGGGAGCAAGTTTTGGCTTTTCCAGAAGGTTATGCCAGGAGTAAGCAATGTTAACTGTAAGCAGGCTTTGGCTTTGGATAGACATCATGTGGTAATAGGCCATATCACTGTATATCTGCAACTACTCTGCTGGGTGACACCTTGTCTGGACTCCCCTGGTGCCTTCTACCAGTACCTGATCACTGCCTCCAGACTTGTTAAGATCTACGATAGGTGATAAGACTTAGTCTTACCTTCCATTGATTTATCAGTCTCCAAGAGTCTTCTACGGTTTGGTGTTTTAATGAAAAATGACATATTCTTATGTTTGAAACATTTTATCTGGGTGGAGTACTTATTGCCCTGTGCCATAGACTTTGAGTAGAAGTGCCTTCCAGTCCACTGACTGAAACAGCTATTTTTGAGTTGCTTATTCAAAAATGCATCACCCTAAACCATTTTCTTCTTTGAAGCTTTACTAGTACAGGCCTGCTGAGTTTGTATAATGTGATGAAATTTGTCTTTAACTGCATTTCCAAGGAAATTTCACATGTTTATCTTACCTGGGTAAATGAAGAGTTCCCTTTCTCTCTCTTTCTCTGACTTTCTTTCAAAAGTCATGTGTGAAAAAATGCCTGAATTATGACTACCGGAAGAGAAAACTAAAAGCAAGGGATTACTGCAGTAACTCTCAGTTGTAACTAAATCTCTAATGATCAGAACTGAAGCATCTGACATTAGACACACTGATAAATATTCAACAAAATCAGAATAGAGGCTTTCAAAAAAATCCCTGAAGCAAGTAGCTCTTTTTGAGAATATAACCTCAGCTGTACAGTCATATCATCATTTTAATGACTGAATGTCTCGTGTCCATGAGATATCTTTTCTGTTTTTCTAAAACTGGAAGAGAAGCCATTTGATTTGCTAAAGCTTGCAGGCATGCTTGATGATGAGATTTTGACAGAGATCCATTTTTCTGCATAGGATGTCTTTTAATAGTTCTGGCACTGGAAGTAGAACATTCCTCTTCCTTTTTTCCTTTGTGTGGAGAAGATAAATTAAAGAGTTCATCTTTTCACAGAGCTCTGTTTTTACCCCACTGTCAACAACAGGGAACAGCCACCTCCTTTGTGTTCAACGCTCCTGGGTTAGCCAGGGCTGCCGTACATGATGGGCTCAGCGGCAGCTCGCTGGGACAGCTACAACCCAAAGCGTGTGCTGTCACATTGCATGTTTATACAGATCAGGATTACATTTGACGTGTCCTGTATTTAGCGGCCAAGAATTAACTGAAGCATAATGTGATTCTATTAAATCCTAAAATTGTCAACGGCATTGGTAATTTAGTGTAAAGACACTAGAAATTACCCAGCTGAACTATCATTATAAACCTTTGATAATCAGGGACCAGTCCTTTAAGAATACTAGAAAGAACTCATAAATACAGGAGATGAGGGTATCTGTAATCATTTTATAATTATTTACTATAGAACTTGCAAGAGAGAAAGTAAATTATCAAGTATGCAATCTAGAAACTTTGTTCCTGTCAAGGAAATTGTCTCAGCTCCTTAAAGATAGTTGTGAACTGTTTTAATCATGCTGTAATGTACACCTGTACCTTTCAGTACTGTGCAGTTATTAATCATCTTCAAGACCTACTGAAGTAGATCTTAGTGATTGTACCTAACTAAATTTCAGGAAGGAAGTATATCATACACTCAGTGGGCATAGTAGCGCTCAGTATGACATATCATAGGGTCCCATATACAAACTCTATTTAGGCACCTTGTCGTCATTGGAGTGTGTGCCTATTTTAATATCTAGGTTAAAATACACCAGTTAAGTTCTTACTACCAACTATATGTTTCTAACAGCCATGTATGACCATGTTCTGTAGTGAAAGCAAGTGAATGTCAATATCTCTGTTAAGTGGTTCAACTTGGTAGTGTTTTATTATATGCAATATCACATTTTCCTATTTGATTGCTCCTTAACTAATGAACTCCATCAGTTTGACTGCCCTTACAAGAAATATGTACAAGTCCTAAGTGTCATTATGGATATATTAGGGCCGTGACATTTTATTTAAATACGTTCACTTGGGCTTGATGATCTCAGAGGTCTTTTCCAGCCTCAGCAATTCTGTGATTCTGTGATAGGCTATTGACTCTAAACAACTGGATACCACTGAAATCAGAAATGTCTTTATATGACAGTTCTGAAAAGTGGAAATATATCTCCATTTTCCTAAGGAAATAGAACATTATAAATGCAAACCAATGTATTTGCTGAAGTCAAATTGAAGATGTCAACAGTGGGCATATGCCAAAGTTTATAAAGAGATGAATTAGTCTAAGCATATATGTGTAACCATCTTAGAGGCCCCAGTTCCCTTTAATACTGCTTTCAGGTATTTGGGGTTTTTTCTACAAATTATCAGAGTTTTCTGGAAATTAGAAGTTGCTACAAGCATTCTTTTAAAAAATCTGACTTTAAATGTAGCATGGAAAATTTGCTGCCAACGTAAATTTGATCTCGTGCTGGGTCATACGGCAGATAGGGAATACAGTGAAGGGGAGATTCTGAGCTACCTTATTTTCTTTCTTCTTTCTGGGTAGATAAGCTTTTTGACTTTAATGTGAAGCGTATCATTCTTTCCTTCATGAAACAATTCTTTATTAGCTAAGGTGTTGTATCTGCTTTATTGTGAAATCTCTACACACAAGTGGAAAAAACATAATGCTTTTTCTTCAGTGTGGAGGCAGATGGTTGTCTATTATTGTAAAGTTCACAGCAATAGGTTTGGAATATCATTGTCTTGCATGCGCAAAGAAAGTATGTCCCTGACTGTTAATTATAACATTAACATTTTTGAAGCCTCCAAAATTTTTAATATTCTGTGGAAGTTTTACAAATTGTCCAATAAAAAGAATATTTAAATGTCATGTGTTTGTTAAAAACAGGAAATCTGTTTAATTTGATATGTTGCCTGTGTATACTCTATATATTACTTAAAGGTCAATTCCTTTGACAAAGCTGCTAAACCAAGAGTAAAATGGGAGGCTGTTACAGGCATTTATCTTTCTACAGTCCCACCTGGAGGCCTTGCTGTGTTTGTTCCCTAGGATACACTTGCTGAATTCCTGATACCTTGAGCAATACTTGATTATATCATAACCTTGTGGGACTCTGTGAGCAGAAAAAAATTGTGTGTTTAGAGATGTGTATAAACTTCAGTAATTAATCTGATGTCAAAAACCACAGCCAATCTCTAAACTCATGCAATACCTGTCAATTTCCCACAAAATGCACTTATTCAGCTCTCTAGCTTTTGGGCTAGATGTGAAAAAAAGTAGTCCTTTCAGACTTAGAGTGGTTTTCTAGAAAGTGACTTGAAAAAAATAAGAACACAGTAGGCTAGCTAACAAATAACAATTTAGCCAGAAATTAAATAACTTTTTATGTTGACTTTGACACACTATTTGCCACTATAGCAATTTTAAAGTTATGTGTGGGAATTAACTAGCCACTCCCATTCACTTTACTTGATACATCAAAGTTCAACAGAAGTACTATTTTGGTGAGCAATGCAAAAGGGAATTATCTAAATTAGCTTTAATGTTCTTCTCTGCACTTTCATTCATGAATATAATTTTGCACTTTGATACAAGACTAGGCAAACCTAGTTGAAGTGTAACTTGTTAATGCCTCCTAATACCCTGCACAAATGAGTAATCACATTAGCTGCACAGTCACCTGGACTTAGCATATGGTTTCTACTTTTTTCACTCTACAAAATTATGGAGAAGTTTTTCACGATGTCTCAAATATCTCCAGTCCGATGTCATCTTGTTTTATTAGTTACTACATATCATGTTTTTATATTAATGGGGGTAAATGTGCTGAAATGTTTTTTAAATCAAAGGAAAATGGGATTTTGGGAGAAGCTATGTTCACTAAGCAGTGAAGTAATCTTTCTTCCCCTCTCCTCAACAGTTTTGTAGAATTTTAACTACCTCAAAAGCAAGTGTCAGTATAACTGATCTTTAATACAACTTAATATTACGTTTTCATCTAATTTAGAAATCATGTCCCAGATCCAGTGGAGCATGTAAGCTTTACACATATTTAACTGTAAGAGTGTAAGCAGTTTGTGCAATTCGTGTGCTTAATATGAAGGACACAGGTATTCTACTACATCAGATCCTTAATTAGGACCCATCCATTCTGTTCCTAGTTTGGTATTGCTTAAAAACAACTTGCATCTTAAACCTTTCCAGGGGACTTAATGAAATTATAAAGGAATGTGGCAGTTCTCTATAATTATTAAGACTAAATTAAAAATGTGATTAAATGAAAGCTTAAAATACACCTTAATTATACCTAGAGGGAAGATAAGAAAGAAGGAGCTTACTGAGATAGGGAAGAAGCTCTTCAAAGGAGTAACCAACTCTAAAAATTCATATTCCAGTCGCTGTAAATCTATTTATCATTGCAGCTGCCACCTATCCCCATATCAAGAGCATCAGAACAGCTATAGAGTTTACTGCTACAGGGTATTTTACAGAGCTAAGTGTTCTCTTGCTGAAGAGAAAGTTGACATGTATATCACAAGCCTGTTCTGGGAAAAAACATGGGGCTTGTCAGGCATTAGTTGCTTTGAAACATTAGTGATAGAAAAGTTTTAAATAGTTGTCAATTCGCTGGTACATTTTCTGTTTTGCATTCACATCTATTCACATTTAGTTGTGAGCCATTTAAAATAATTGGGTTTTAAATATTTTTGAGAGGGTTTTTTTTTTCATTTGGATGTTATTAATATGAAATAAGTATAGCACATTGTCATAAAGGCTTGCATGGATAAGCACCTTTCAAGAAGCTATCTTTTTAGGAACCAGAGACAACCTGGGGAACTACAGACCAGTCAGCCTTACTTCTGTGCCAGGTAAAATCATGGAACAGATTCTCCTGGTAGCTGTACTAAGGCACATAAAAAATAATCAAGTGGTTGGTGACAGCCAGCATGGCTTCACAAGGGGTAAGTCGTGCCTGACTAGTTTAGTGGCCTTCTACGACAAAGCTACAGCACTGGTTGACATGGGAAAAGCAACGGACGTCATTTTCCTGGACTCGTGCAAGGCGTTTGACACTGTCCCACATGACATCCTTGTCTCTAAAATGGAGAGACATGGATTTGACAGATGGACCACTGGGTGGATAAAGAACTGGCTGGATGGTCGCACTCAGCGAGTTGTGGTCAATGGCACAATGTCCACATGGAGACCAGTGACAAGTAGAATTCCTCAGGGGTCTGTTCTGGGTCCAGTGCTGTTCAACATCTTTGTCAGCGACATGGGTGATGGCACCCATGTCAAAATGCAAGGTGCTGCACCTGGATTG
>NW_009735237.1:749-998 GCF_000703405.1 Apaloderma vittatum | reverse complement strand
CTCCTGTGGCTCATCCCAGGCATCTCACCTCCCCCAGAAAAACCCAAAACGCGGCGCCCGGAGTCAAACAACCAACAGAGAGGGGTCAAAATCCTTCCTCGTGGGTGTCTACACCCCCAGGAAAGGGCGTCTTCCAGTTGCGGAGAAGCAAATCACACCCGACGTGGGCGAGTTTTGCTCCGAGGGGGAGGTTAAACCCGCTGGAAGAAGCGGCGCCGCGAGCCGCGTCGGTAAAAATAAAAAAAGCCG
>NW_009735237.1:0-285 GCF_000703405.1 Apaloderma vittatum | reverse complement strand
CCTCCTCCAAGACGAGGAACCTGAGCCCCTCGAAAAAACCCACCGGTGACGATCTTGGGGTCGATGTTGAAGGTGTCGTTGGCCGGATCGATGCGCCCTTTGCGGTAGTATTGTTGGCACAGCGTGAGGGCCGAGCGGTTCCCTCCGCTCTCCCCCCTCACGTAGGCGTAGCGCCCGATGGTCTCGTTGGGGATGGCCAAGTACTGGAAGAGGAAACGCCCTCAGCCAAGCCGGATGCGGTTCAAAACTTGCCCTCCCCGCCTCCCACGCGCCGATCTCACCTTC
>NW_009735236.1:71171-74096 GCF_000703405.1 Apaloderma vittatum | reverse complement strand
AGCACCGCGGTGTGCGAACCCCAACACAGCCACCTCCGAGCATGGTCACCCTGAAAATGGTCACCCCGGGCATGGTCACCCCAAACAGAGCCAGCACCAAACAGGAAAGGTCGTTATGTAAGAGGAGGGACGTGCAGCCCTGCCAGGAGTCATCGGTGCAAAACCTCGCGGGGAACCGCGCTGAGACGCTCTCCTTCTGCCAGGCAGCGCTGGGAGGGAGGGAGATGCTTTGGTAGCAAGCGTGAGGTCGGAGTTATTCCTTTTAAAAAAAAAAAAAAAAAAAAAAGCTGATCCTTAAATATCATCCTGTTTGGAAAAACAAGTGTGAAGAGCAGAAAGTTGCATGGAGAGATGAGGGGGGACACGGTGGGCAGTTTCCCTGTCGCGTGTGGCCAAGGCAGTGGTGTTCCGGGCTCTCTGCCTCGCCCGTGCAGAGATGAGCTCTGCTGGTCGTGTTTATTTCAAACAGGGAAAACGCAGGCAGGAGCCCGAACGGGAGGCTGCGGTCTCGCCTGGCGACGCTTTCCTCTTGCTCCCAGCCGGCGGCTGCAGTCCCCGTTTGCAGGCAGCACCGTAACGTCCAGATGGGATTGAGGGATCCTAGGGTGGCCCAGCGGCGGGCAGGCTTCACTTTGTAAAATCCCCATTCGCTTTTATGGAAGGAGCATAGAAAAATACCCGTGAGTGAAATCATGGCCGTTTTCCTTTACGTTTTTTTCCAGTTCCCTTTGCTTCCAGGCCCCTCGGCTTTGGGCTCTGCCAGCAAGAAGTTGTTCACAGGCTGCTCATTACGATTTAAAATTAAATACCTGTGGGGCTCTTTAGGCTGGCAGAACAAGATCAGATGAGGGAGCTGTGTAGATCTGCCTTCTGTTTGTGGTGCTGCTGTGGGGCTCCCCCATTACTGCCCAGGGCCTTGGCTTGCTGTTGTCCCAGGGGCACGGAGGGCTGGCAGGGTGGAGGAGCACAGTCCTGCAGCTCTGACAATCCTCCTCCTCTCCTGCCAGAAACACCAAGTTGGTTTTGCCAGCCCTGCTTGAGCCCTCACACACTGAGCTGATGCTCCTGACCCTCCTGGGGAGCTGCTGCTGGGGAGCTGCCCTCCCTTGCAATTAATTAATGCAATTAAAGTGGTGGGCCGCACGGGGCTCTGCGGGCTGGCGGTGAAAGCTGCTGTGGAGTGGTGGTGGGATGGGGAAGATGCTGATCTGTACTGGTGTTTAAAACCTGAGTGTGGGAGGGGTGTGGGGAGCTGAGATAATGCTCAGGGATATTTAATTCAAGGTAATAAAGTGGAAACAAAAGAAAAAACAGGCTTCAAGAAGAAAGTCGTCTTTGTGAGATGCAGGAGTGGGCATGTAAGATAGGCCAGATGTTGTAAAAAGGTTTAGCAAAGCATGGCTTGTGCTGACCGAGCAGCGGGTGTGCAGTGCCAAAAGTGCTGCTCCAGAAATCCCAAGTGATAAGGGAAAGGGAAGTGAATTTCTCTCGATATCTAGCTAATTCTTCTTTCTTTTTCCTCTGAATTAAGTTATCGAAATCTCTGTGCAAGACAATGCAAACCGTAGGAGGGTTACTTTTCCGTATAATTCTTCACAACTTGTTTTGTGTTATACAGTCTGAATACCTTACATGTGATACACTGGATTTTGGGGTCTTGTGCTTAAATTCGTAATGATTGTTTTGAAGAAGCTGCGTGTGCGCTCCAGAGAGACGTCAGAGAGCAGCAAACATCCTGTAGAAGTAACGTCTTCTCACTGGGTTGCAGCACCTACCGACATCTATAAACTTTGTTTTTCTGGTTGTGTGCGTGGGGTGAGGTGCATCAGGGCTGGAGGGCAGAGGGAAGGTGGGTGCCGCGCTCAGCCATCAGACAGTTGGGTGCAGCTCTGAAGAAAAGCAAACGTGGCGCAGAATCGCATTGGGCGAGGCAAGCAGACCTTACCCTTGTGCAAGATGCTGCTCAAATCTCCCCCAGGAGGGTTGTGCTCGGGTCTGGCACTCTGGCAAGGTGATGGTGAACGGGAGGAGGGAGGGAAGGGTTGGTACCGGTCTGCCCAGACAAACGCAGCCTCTGTTCCCTGAGAGGAGATGAAAAGGTGGAGCGCTGTTTACCCGTAGGATCAAAGGAACACAGATGGATTGTGGATGCATTCACACTGAAAACTTTGTGGCTGCCTGGCAGTGGAGTCCTGGTCTGCTCCTCCAAAGAGGGTCTCTCAGCAGAAAGGACAAGCTCATTTTATGGTGCCGTTGATGGATGATGAGAGAAGGTTGAATGGCAGAGCAGGGACAATCTCAAGTTCAGAAACACAGCTTAGGGCACAGTGCTTTAGGTGGGTGATTTTCCTAATATCTTGAAGAGAGACTTTATTGCTGTTTCTGATCGTATTTGTCTCTGCCTGATTTATGTCCAATTTCATCAGGTTTTGGTCTGCCTGCTGCTCAGTGGTGGAGCTCCTAAAAGACTTTTTTTGACGCCTGGATGTATGAGCAAAGGCTGAAGGACGGGAGAGGGCAAGAGAGTTGGTCTCCTGGGCAGTATTGAGGACTGGCCACAAACACAGCAGCTGTCAGCGGGAGCAGCAGTGCTTTTAGCATCGCTGTTCCTCCGGAGCCTGGGAGATGCGTGTTGCAAACAGCCGGGCTGGCTGCTGGGCTTCAAGGTCGGGAGAAAGCTTTCTCCCACGGCAGAGACCACTGGGATCTTTGCTTTCCATGGTAAAGAAGCCACATTACTGAAAACCCCAGAATTTCTCAAGCTTTAAGGTAGGCTTCCATACGGTCGCAGCCCCTGCCTCTGCTGCGAACACTCCCCTAAAACCTTCTCTCGGCTTGGAACAGCAAGTCAAGCACTGATCCCGTTTACCCTGCTGTGTGTTTAGTGTCCGTGTGTCTGGCAGGGGGCAGAGCTTGAGGTAAAAC
>NW_009735236.1:52675-71140 GCF_000703405.1 Apaloderma vittatum | reverse complement strand
AAAGAGTGTAATAGAATCAGGACTGAAGAAGTACTCCTGCGAATCAGGGAAAATAGCTGAAGTTCAGAAAAAATGTTAGTGCAGTTCAGATGGTCCGTTCTGCCCTTTTGGTAGCTCACTTGCATTTGGCTGGTTTTCCTGCATAAGTGCCATAGCAGTAATAGCTAATAAGTGTATACATAAAAGCAATTTTAAAAAAAAGTCACCATCAAGTATCCCCATTTCTTTTTAAATGGGCGCTTTTCACAAGCTTGCAGAAACGAGCAGTCGATGTCCATTTTCATGGGACTATGCTAGAAATAAGACAAGGCTGTGTGATGGAAAACCAGGCTATGGACAGGGCTGGAGAGCCAGCTCCATGTTTGTTTCCCTGTGCTGCTGTCCCCAAAGAGTCTGAGCCCTGAGGATGACCATGCAAAGACCTTACTCGTCAGAGGCATCCCTGGAAAACCTTCTCCTCAAATATTAAAATAGTTTTTTCCTGGGCATCCGCTAAACTGGAGACTGGCACTCTGGAAGAGCCTGCCACGCACCCACACTTAGGAAGTATTAGTTTATTTGCTATAAGACATTTGGGAGCTGAGACTGCGTTTAAACAAGGAGGGGGAGAACAGATAAGCAACGTTTCAAGCGCATAGAACTCGTGTGAGCAAAATAGAAGGTAAAGGGAGGAGCACAAAATGGCTTGATGCATCAAGTCAAAATGTTTGCTGTGCTAAATGCCCACTGGGCCTCAGTTCATTTTCCTCTCCCGTGATGGGCAGGCGGTGTCAGCGGCAACACATCTTCCCTTTAGCGAGCAGTGTTTTACATACTTCTGATAGCTCTGACAGCAGCTATTAGGCCACTGAATTTAGACGGCGCAGTTCTGGGTGCTTAAGTAACTCCAAAACCTGCGAATGTGCTCATCAATATTCAGCACGTTTGGCATCAAATATTAATGCCTTTATTTCCAAAACAAATACACGGATTTGAAACTTGCTCCGCTGCTTGGGATTTCTCACCGCTGAGGGTGTACGTCTTCACCCTGCGCTTTCGCTTCTGCCGGGGGTACCCACTTCTCAGAAAAATAAGGATTTGGAAGGGTCGGTTTCCCTTCACTCCATTGGCTGGTGCTGCTTGGAAGGTTGGAAGGCTCCTTGTGCAGTTTGCAGCCACAGCAGGGCGCCTTTCTGTGCCCCGAAATCCCCAGTGCTGATGGGTCAGCCTCTTCTGCCGGTGTTGCAGTGGGTCCCTCCACACCGTAGGTTGTGCTGAGCCGTACGATGGGCTGGCTTCTGCCCCTCCAGCACCCCTGAACTCTTCCTATCCTCTACTGCGTGAGTTGAGCGCGTATCTGATGCTCCCCGTTATGCCTCCAGTTCACTGCAAACAGGTTTTTGGTGCTGTGTGTATTCCTGGGGCTTACGCCAGTTTGGGGAATGCTCGAAGCACATCTGAACACCTACCAGCCAGAAGAACCCACCTTGCCTGCCGCAAACCCTGCTCTGCCTGCAGCCTTCATCGCTGCTTCCCCGGCTGCAGCTGCCACTGTGGCTCACCGTCGTCTGAGGGTATTTTTCTAATGATCCTGTTGCCATATCAGACTCATTTCTGAGCCTGTGAGAGGCATCTTTGGAAGGACGTGACAGGCAGTTAGGGTGAAACAGCATTTCCTAAAAGCAGGTGGCTCAGTGAGGTGAAATGGGCTCCATGGCAAAGGCGTTCTGTTTTTTCCACTAAATCTCAAAATAAGATTCTTGTATTGTCTTTGCCGATATGATGCTGGTCAGGTTGTTCTGGGCTGGTGAGTGGCAGCAAGCACTGGTGGCCAGCCCAGTCCCACACACTGTAAACTGTTACGAGCGTTGTTTGTATTTCCCTCATAGAATTGTTTAGGTTGAAAAAGACCTTTAAGATCATCGCATCGTTCTTGAGATTGAGACTGTCGCTGTTGAGCCATCGCTGTGTTTTCAAACATCTGTTTGAATGACAGATTTGTTATTTTTTGCATCGATCTATGGGCACGACTGTTCTTAGGAGCAAGGGGTTTTGTCTTTTTTTAGTGCCTGAAGGTGCTGAGCTTTGGCACGACCCCGAAGTGCTGCTGTGCAGCCTGTCAGTCATCGCTGGGCGTGCCGTACCGCACAGCTTTTCATGTCGCTGGCACTAAAAAGTTTTTTTTAATACAATGAGCTGGCTCCTTGTTGAGAACACCCAGCACCTCCAACAAGCTGTTTAGGAACCTACAAGAGAGAGCAGTGTTGTTGTATTCAATTAACTCTGCCCTGTGCTTCAGAGCAAGGCTGGAGGGCATGTTGCTGGGGAGCTCCTCACTCACACTCTGCTCATATTTAACATCAAAGATGTCTTAACTCCGCTGGTGGTGGCACCTCGCTGACTTTTGGCCTCTTTGTAGCTTACCAGTGCGTGTTTGGTGTCAGATAGACCCCAGCCCCATTAATGGACTGGGGGCAGCGAGTTGATGAGGCAGGAGGCGGTGGCTCCCAGCCCACACTGAGCTCCTCAGAGGTGGAAGAACATCATCCACCAAGTCCAGGAAAGCCGTGTCTGAGTGCGATTTTTGTTTCGTTTTATCTTCCTTTTTTTAAGGAAAAAAAAAAAAATCATGGTTTGGCTGGAGGTGAGAAGTGATGGTATTCTGTCTGGCCTGGTTTCTGGCACTGATTGATAAAGATCATTACAATTATACTGTTGCAGAATGGCTTGGGTTGGAAGGAACCCTTAAAAATCATCTAATGCGACCCCAAAGGCTACCAAAGGCAACCCAAAATCTGGAGTTTAGAGGGGCAATGAAGCCAAACGGCAGTGAAATGTATGTAAACAGTGAGCATAAATAAGTGCAGAAGCAGTGTACCAAAGGGTGTAGTAGGGTGTATGATCACAGAAAGATTAAAAAATGCTTCACCTCCTAAAATAAACAGTCTCCCTCAGCCCAAAATGACAGCTTCTGCAATGTACAGCAGATTAGCCATTCATACTGGCTTTATGTCCCCTGAAGATGCAATTAAATAGCTTGGTGCATTCTCTTTTGTTGAAAATGGTTTAGTTGTGTTTCTAGGTCATTGTCTGTAGAAGAAAAAGACATGTATATTTAATGCGGTAAAGTGTATTAGGCATCTTCTAAGAAGAGCTACCACAAAAAACCCAGCCCCTACTGCCCAGTCTGTCCCCAGACATTTCTCCAATCCCAGTCCTTAGTGTCTCCTGCAGCAGCAGCAGTCTTTCTTGAAGACCCCTTGCTCACAGCTCTCCTCAGCAGCCTGCCCTCATCCTCTTCTCGCTTCCTGATGTTAGACATTTATTGTATAGCCCCACTAACAAGGTAGCAACTGATCATGAATGAGATACTCTACTTTGCAAACTCAAAATGTGACATTGATTTGCCTGCAGTAGTCCATGCATCTGAGACATGCAGCTCTGGTTTAACTTCTGTGTGTTTTCCTCAGGGATGACAACACCTTCAAGCCCGGGTGTGTTCAGAGACTTGGACTTGGGCCATCCTGGCCAGCCGGTTTTGCAGCAGGGAATGATGGTGGCTGGGATGTCCACCTTCTTCTGGTTCTGCAGCCAGATGATGGGGCATGTGCATGGCTGGGATGCGGTGGGGGCAGCCCTTGGCATGCGGGTCAGAACTCGAAGCTGAGCCTTTGGAGATGATATGATGATCCTGCCCTTGCCCACCATGCCCCTCTCCTCCGTGTTTGCAGCAGTGGTACAGGAGGTAAGGAAGGGACAACTCATGGACACCAAATCTTCTTGTCACATCATGGTTATGCAGCGACTTCCTGAATTGCAGCAAGTTCTGCACAGGCTCCTCTGGCCCATGAGAAGCTCCTTCCCTCCTCACTGAAGCCTGTCAAGGCCATCCCTATGTTTCTCAGTGTTTTCTCCCTCTGTGTGAGCAGGCTTCACTGCTGTGCTGTGATTTCAGCTCAGGATGTCCTGCAGCTTCTGAACCCCCATGTGAAGTGCAGGCTGCCTTCGGTCTCTGACTTGCTGCCTGTCCCACCTGCAGTCATCTGAACTGCTGCTGCCTGAGCGTGCCTAGCTGCTCCTCAGGAGAAGAGCATCTCCTTCCTTCTTCTTGGAGGGTTCCCCCTTTTTTGACAGTTATAACACAATCTATAGCAAGCAGATACTCTATGGCTTGCAGGGGAAATGCATCCATGCTGTTTGAGAAGTGTTGCTGAATTTTGAGTTTCCTGGGCAGGTATGACTAACCATGCTTCACTTGGCTGCAGGAACTGCCAGTGACCACGGATTTTCAGACGTGACAAAGCAGTTTCCCACGCTGAAGAGCTTTCAGATGAGGATTTGACAGCTCCTCTGAAGGCTGCAGAAAAAAAAATTAAAAAAAAAATATATCACCTTGGACCAAAATGTTGCCTGGTGCAGCTGTGATAGAATTGAGCATTTCAGCCGGTGTGTTTGGGGCTGGCATGTTTCCCTCCATCCGACCCCGAGTGCTGGAGGCACTGACGTCTGTGTAGGTATTACAGGATAGGCAGACTTTCAGAGGCCTGATGTCAGTCACCGAGAGCAGCCTTTGAACTGCTTTTCCTTCTTTTTTTTTTAATTCTTTGCCAGTGGAATATTGCCTTTTAGCCTGTTTTGAGTCTTTCCTGGCAGTGGGAGCTCACAGGCTTCTCCAACTGCTGAGAGGGACGTGAAGCTCACGCTGAGCTCCGAGCCGGACTCCAGCAGGCATCCCTTTGCAGGACCACTGCTCTCCTGGGGACTGTAGTGTTGTGAATGTGGAGGTTTCTTTTGGAATTGCGCTTTATTTATGGATTTTGAGCTCTGTTAGGAGGCTCTTGGATTGTGTGACCTCTCCCGACAAGGTCTTGGGGCGCACTTTCTCAGGGTGTTCTGTCCTTGGAAGTCATGTGTGAGCATGAAGTTAATGTTGGATGTGTCTTCTTCAGCTGTTAAATGGATTCAGAGCAGATCTGCCCCTCTCACCAGCCCACATGAGACCAACTGGGTCTGTCATGGGCTCCCCAGTATGGGAGAGATCTGCTGGAAGCTTGCACCCTTCCTTTGTCAGTCTAGACATGAGTATGGAGAGATTTTGCCATATTTAATGTCTGCAGAAGGATGAAATTGTGTGTGGGAATTACTTGCAAAGATTGACAAGTTGTAGCTGGTAACTACTTTTTTTTTTTCTAACTAGAAAAAACAGATCGCAGCCTGGGAAAAACAGCATGGTGTTTTTTTTACTTTTATTTGTATTCCATCTCCTAAAGAAAACATTTCAGTTACAGATATGTGAAGTTATGGGTTATAAAATAGGAATAGTTGAAATTTAGAAATGTATAATAAGTTCTTAAGGGACTTGGTAATTTGCCTTCCTCTTCTGAAAGAAACAAATCAGCTGATAATATGAAGCTTTATGAAAAGCTTGGGGAAAATGCAGTGCTGAACTAGATCTTTTTCCACGTAGACTGTGAACAATACTTTTCCCTTTGATGAAACATGAAATTACTTTTAATTTATTTTTTTCCAATCCTAGTTACATAAACTATTATTTGATTGTACAGCTGGACTGAAAAACTGTAGGAGGTCTCACATTTAGGATTTTGCTGCCTCTTTCTCATTAAGCCTACAGACTGATTTCTTTAAATGCACCTATTAATCTTCTTAGGGAGACAAATTGTTGGTTGGTTGGGGTTGGGTTTCTTTCAGGTTGTTTTTTTTTTTAAACATTAAACACCCAGTTAACTGCCAAGGTAAACGCTGATGGTTTGAAGCTTTTCCAGGTGTGCCTGTGCTGCGGTTGGGCAGCACGATACACGTCTTGCCCTGGCCAGGCTGGGGTTGATCTGGTTGGTTTAAGCACCCAAGGTGGTCACAGCCTAGACTGTTCTCCTTCTGCTTGGCAATAACTGCTAAGGCTACAGGATGGAGTAATATTTTTTTTTTCTATTCTACTTTCTCCATATGATTAGACAAAATACTGTAAAATGTAGCTACTGTCGTGTCATTGACTACAAGTTTGAGGGCTCATTGTGGGGCTCCAAGTTTGAGACCCACAAGTGTCATCCCTGTAGGACCAGCAATAGGACACGGCAAACCAGGTGTTGTCCTTGAAGTGCATAGATTTTTCCCTCTGATTTTCACCTTCTGCCCACTGCTGGTAAGCCACGGTATTTTGACTTACTTTTTACATGTTCACAGCGAGAATTCTTGATGGACCGAGCAGGAGTGCTGTCAGTAAGAAAACCGCGTGGTCATCTGGGCAAGGAGTGGGCGGGTTTTTGGTTGTGATCCTTTGGATCGCCACTCTTGCAGAGGTTCTCCTCTCCTCCTCTGCTGGGAATGGCTCTTAGGAGGGTGGGGAAACCACTGTCAGGCTCAAAGCACATCCCTGGGCTGCCTCTGCTCCGATACGAACTCATGAGATGTCTGCAGGAGATAATGCCCGAGCGTGTTGTGTTGGGGCTGGATGGCATCGTAGCTTCCCGTAAATGCTCCTGATGCCGGCGTACATGGGGAGGTGATGCTGGGTGCTGCTTGCATGGCTGTGCATCGGTCTGTGCTGCTCAGCCCCTGCCCTGACTGTCCTTTTGTATTTAGGGCAGCTCTGTACTCCCAAGGAGCGGAAATTTCCAAGACTTTTCATTTTCTCCCCCCTTGTCTGCAAGTTGTTGTGGGTGCTTTTCTGGGGAACCCTGTAGCTGGAGAGCACAGAAGGAAATGCAGTTGTTTCAGGTAAAGCTCATTTATGACTTTACTGGAATAGGTTTTGACTGGTTACACTATGATTATGACAGAACATCAGTTCTTCTTTGAGTGGAGAAGATGGTTTGTATGACTACGTTATATGCTACTGAAAACCTCATAGAAATGTGGCGTCCGGAAACATCACTCTAGGAGAAAACTCCAAAGAAGTATCTCCTTAGGTGTGCCTTTTGTACTTTTTTGATCTGCCTTTCTCATCTTGAAGAATCTCCTAGCTGCACTAGTTAATGGATTAGGATATGACTCCTGATGGCTATACAACTCAGTTTCATCCAACTCATCTTGATAATTACCAACTTAATTTTGATTTGTTAGTAACTGAACATGCAGTCCCAAATGCTCTGAATTAACAAATTACCATGCCTTTCTTTTTCTTTGAAATACGCAAACAAAATCAACTAGCTCCTTTGGGTAGTAATAAAACGCCTTCTACTTACCAACATATTTAAAATCTAGTTCACTTATCGAATAAACTTCTCAGCCTTAAGTTTTACCTGCTTGCATTTCTGCTACGTTTAGCCTTTTGGTGGGACCGTGAGGCTGACAGATACATCAAATATGCAGATGTGTCAGTCTTTGGGGACAAATGTTCAGGTCTGAGGTAGGTGCAGCAGGGAAACGCATACAGGGACAAAAACTGCAGATGCTGGAGAAGTGTTTTCCTTTGACTCTATAAAGAATTTGTCAGGGGAATTTCAGACTCTCCTATTTGAAAAGTACATTTAAACAGAACAGCTTGAAATACTGAAGTCAGTGGTGTCTCTGGCAGTATCGGTAATGTATTATTCTTTGGGTTTGCTTTATCTTTCCTGTTGTAAGTTTTGCACGCAAAAACGTTAACTAATTCTGCGTCTGGTTTGCCATTCACATTTTGAGCTTCCAAATCAAAACTCTGAAAACCCGAAAGCGCACATCTAAGACCCAAACAGGTATGTTTACCCCTTCCTGCATGAGGCAGGGGGCTGGCAGCCCCAGGGCAGGTCCCCAGCAGGCACTTGAACCATGGTCGTGTCTCCGGTAACACACATCCTTGGACCACGTGCGCTGGCGCAGAGACCATCGTAGAAACTTCTGCAGCTGAGAAATGTTTCTGACAAGCACAACCTGATACGAAGCTTTCGTTAAGTGGGATCTGGCCATGTTAGATGCAAAGATTTCCTCCCCGCAGGGATGCGTAGGCTCTTGAGTTTTACCACGCACCCCTCTACGTGCGCAGTACTTGGAGCTCTCCAGGCCCTGCCAAAAAATTATCTTCTCTTGATTGCTCCTCCACACCTGACGTGTCAGCTCTCCTGGTTACTTTAGGACACAACAACAACAAAAAAATGATTAAAGACCTAAATGGCCTGAGGAAGAGTTAGAGGGACAATTACGAGATGGCCAAAATGCCGTGAGGTGCAATGACACAATGGCAGGATAGATAAAAATGCTACAATTTTTGACAGACACACAAAAAATAAAATAGGTCTCATGTTTCACTTGCCTGGGCTCAAAGAAATCGGGGTTTAAGGTCAGAATTTTTCTGCTGCAGTCACCAGGAGCTGATCGTCTCTCCGCAGTACGGTACTCTCATCTCCTCTGCTGGAAATTGCACTTTTAAATGGGTTTTTCTTTACTTTTCCTAAAAATACAAGCTGGTTTCTTCCTGGTGTGTCATTACCACCACTTTTTTAATAGCACTTCTCTTTCTGATGGATCTTCCTATTTTTATGCCTGTTATGAATGTTGTTCCTCATTCTGGCCTGAGTTTGGTTGACTCAAGCTATCACGGAAATGGATAATGACGCTTTTTTATTATTATTATTATTTTACATCAGCTTTTAATTTTGGAGCATGGGTGGAACTCCTCCAAAAAAAGGGTCCTGCAGCTTCTTAAAGGTCTAATACCAACTTTTTGCTGCTGGAGATGTTGTAGAAGCGTGGGGACCTGTGGGTGGTGTGGACAGGACTGTGCAGGCTGTCGTGGTGGAGCCAGACCACTGGGATCGATCCCTTTTTACCCACCAGCAGTCAGCTGCTCCCGTGTCGGAGTACTTGCCTGCAGCGGTCCAACAGCTGCAGAAATCCTTCCAGCTCCTGGACTGAATCAAGCCTGAAATAGGAAAGGGAGCCCTGCAAAACCAGACCTCGGTGCCACTCTCCCGAGGGGAGAAAAAGCCAGGAGCAAGTCAAGGGAACGCACTGCCTCTGTTCTTTCTCATTGAATTGCTTTCCAGAATGCATTTTTCCCAAAATAACTTAATTGTCCATTTTTTTGTAGATCGTTCTATATTTGTTGACGAGCATTAAATTGACATTTTCTGAGAACTGTCCAAAACGGCTTGAAGAACTCTTTGCAGAGCAGCAATATCTCATTTAGAGCCATAGCCATTACCCATGGCTATGGTTGTCATTCCTCTGCTTTTCTTGACCTTGGATTTCACCTGCCACCACGTTTTGAGATTTCAGGATGTCTCAAAGCAGGATCCTTCTATCCTTGGCATCCTAAATCGTGACCAGTTATTAACCCACAAGAAGGCTTCCCCTTCTTTCACCATCTTTTACTTCTTTTTTCCTTTCCTTCTTTCTTTCTAGATTTTTATCCTAACATTCCTTCATGATTTTTCAGACTGGTCCTGTATATGAAATGGTTCTGTTGTGGGCACTTTCATAGATTTCTCTTTAGCAAATGGCATTGCAATGGTTGGATTTGTCTTTTCTTTTAGAGTTGTGCATTCCTTAAATATTTTTCTGTGTTTTCATCTTCTTTCAGTTTTCCAGACTCTTTGGCAGATTTCTCATTTCTGAAGTTTTAGAAAATATTTGTTTGGTTGGAGTTTTTTTTCCTGAATTTGTGAGTTGTTCTTTCAGCTGTGGTGGTTTCTTTTTAAACCTATGCTTTATTATGGCTTTAAATTTAATTTACCAAATTTTTAATTTTGTTTTTTCCTCATCTAGATGTAATTTTTTCCTTTTTGAAGGATTTCCTTTTACTTCTGTAGCCTTATTTGTGCCACTCTTCAATTATATTGCCTTGTTTTAGCCATGCCTTAAACCCTTGGTCGATAGGGTACGTTTTGCTTGACGCCCTCATATGCTAACAGGTGCTGTGGAAATTTGCACCCACTGCTTTTAATTTCTTTTTAACAAACTTTCTCACGTTTTCTGGTATTTCTCCCCCCACCAACCCCATTAAATCTGAATATTGTGGTAGTCATGTTTTTTCCAGTCCTGGCAATAGATTGAAGCTGAGTCTATTATAGTCATGGTTACTCAAAGTTTCTATCATCATTTCTGGCTTCTCAAAGCAGGACTAAGTCAAGAGCAGGTAGCTTTATTCTGCGTTGCTTTAGGCGATAGTTAATGACCTAAACAAGAAATTGTATTGCTGCCAATTAAAATCAGAGAGGCTCTCAAGGGGGGGATTTATAATGATAGATTTACAAGATAAGCTTTCCTGAACCATGTGCCGTAAAAATTCCTTAGCTTCACGCCGTGGTTTATCTTTTGGCTTTGCTGGCATTTTGTAAATACAGCGCAGTAATTCACGCTGTTCGCTGTACTGGGACAGAGATCTTTAATTAAATGTGACTGTGGCAATCAGCTTTCACTGTTTAATTGCTGGCGCTCCGTTATAAGGTGTAAGCGGATGGGGAGCGGTTGCTCCTTGGCAGGGGTACTCAACCCATCGCCCTTGTCCTTTCGACATAGTCATGACCCTTTATAAATTGTGTAATTTTTTACGTGTGTAAATAACTCGCTCACAGCAATCGGTTAGACCAGGGACGGGTACAGAGGCCACACGCAGAATATGTAGGTGGAAGTCATATTGAAGAGATGGCTCCAGCCCACCCTTCCCTGGGCTTTGCCTCTGCAGCCGCCTGGCTCTCAGCAGCTCGCCGTTCCACTCCTCTCACACCGTGCAGCTAATTGCCTCATGATCAAGAAGTGGCTTCTGCTCAGTTTCTGGAAGATTTGCCTGTAGTTTTCTGTTGTCACAGAGGAAACAGATTTTTCCTGATGCCGAGGCAGAATGGCTGTCAGACGCCCCACTTATCCCCGAGAGATTTTAATGCTTTGAAGTTCAAAATCGTAAATGTTCTCAGCAACAGTTATATCGCTTGAAAAGGAGTCAAATCTTTCAACCTTCAGCGTGCCCACTCCTGTAAAGCAATCTCAGAAGAAATCTCTTTGATATATATTAGACTGAGATAATTACCTGCAGGCTCTTCTGTTGTGCCAGTTGCTGGCAGCTCTGAGGGGCTTGGCCAAGAGCAGCGGTGGCTGCACATTTTGGGCATCAGCAACTGAAAGAACAGCACCTGGGTGTCTGCAGGTCACTTGGCAACTTTCTGGCTTGTAAGAGCTCGTAGGAGGTATGCAAGAGTCTCCCTTGGCTCCAGTTGAGGTCTTAGGGTTCATAGAGGCTGCTCTGGACTCCATGGGCATCAGTTGCCTTGCCTGCAGTTGTGAATGTTCTTTGTGGTCTCCGTAGAGTGACTGGTAGATGTCAGATGTCGGCATTCTCTGGAGAGAATTTTGGTGAGCAGCCCTTGCTCTGATTTTAGGTTGTGAAGTGCCCCAGGGGTAATTGCTCTTAGCTCAACTGGGGCCAAAGTTAGGTGCAAATTAACTATTTATTTGCCACATAGCAAAACTGGAGTGGAATGGAATGGAATGGTTGAAAGGGATCCGCAACAATCTTCTAGTCCAACTGCAGTTGATAATGATTCACAGACACTTACAGAAAGGTGGTGCACAGGAATGAAAATAAACAAGTAATTTTTTTTTCTTTTTAGAGCTTAAATCTGTCATTAAACCGTCTTTCAGTGTGTGGGATTCAGCTACTAAGGTGGCAAATGCTTCTCAATGACTGTGCTTCATACAGCAGCGCGAGTGACACTGATGTGTTAGCCTCTTGCTGATGCTCAGTTGAACTGGACCTGATGCTAATAAGATGGAGAATACCTGGTTTGTGGTGGGCCGAGGCTTTGCCTAGTCTCAGCTTGGCAGTATTCCCAGTCATGCACCTATAACCTGGATGTACAATAGAAAACTTCTAGTTCTTGTTACCTTTCTGTCGGCTGTGTAGACCTCTGTGTTTTAAAACAAGGGAAAAGCTGGCAAGAGCACAAAGTGCTTTCGCTTCTACAAAACTTGTTGCCTTGTTAGGGCAACAAGGCTTGTGAGAGGTCTGGAAACCTGCCCTATGAAGAGCAGCTGAGAGAACTGGGTTTGTTTAGTCTGGAGAAGAGGAGGCTGAGAGGAGACCTTATTGCCCTCTACAACTACCTAAAAGGAGGCTGTAGTGAGGCTGGTGCTGGTCTCTTCTCTAATTACTAATGACAGGACAAGGGGAAATGGCCTCAAGTTGCATCAGGGTAAGTTTAGAATTGGATATTTGGAGGAAGTTCTCTACTGAACGAGTGGTGAGGCACTGGAACTGGCTGCCCAGGGAGGTGGTGGAGTCACCAACCCTGGAGGTGTTTAAAAAAAAAGTAGATCTAGCACTTGAGGCTATGGTGTAGTGGTTAGGTATGCTGGGATGAAGGTTGGACTAGATGATCTTCAGAGGTCCCTTCCAACCCCTAACATTCTGTGATTCTGTGAAACCAGGGGCTGGGGGAGGAAGGCGGCACGCCGTGCATTGCGGTGCTGCTTGCCCCATGGCAGCATTGTGCTGGGACGTGATTCCTCTGGGGAACCTCCTTTGCTTGGTGCATTAAGCACAAGTGGCTTACGCACCGCCTGCCTGGCAGCACCTCCTTGAACCCCAGCCCCAGTGGGGTTTAACAGGGAGGCAGAGGACTCGAGGATATCGTGTTGCTCTGTATTTATGAGTATAGGAATGTGGGTGGAGGTTAGGGACCCAAATGATTGCCCAGATGGAGTGAAAGCCTTGAGCAGGAGCTCAAGTATATCGTTCAGCATCAGGAGACGCACATTAGAGATGCGTCCGTCACAGGGAACACGCCTGACAGAAGCTGCATCCTGTTTGACAGGGATAAAGCAGCCCTGGAGCACAGGAGAACAGGGTTTTTCCACTGCTCACAACAGCAAGTCATTAAACACTGTGGCCTTTCACAAGAGTGCTTGTGTTGCCATCTAATAAAATACTCCCTGACAGTTTCTAGTCACCATCTCATATTTTCTATTTTGTTTTCAGCTGTGTGGCATTCACTGTCGTTAAACCACCCGGTACTCACTTTTCCAGCATCAGCTCCTTCCTGCACGGACGCAAGTGTAATTAAGTCGGGGACACTTGGGTTTAAGCAGGTGCTGATTTTTAATTCTGTAACTGCTTCTTTTTTTTTTTCTTTTTTTGTCTGTCAAAGCAGAGTCTGATTCCCATGTCGGATGTAGCATTTTTAGAGCTACGAAGCTGCCACCGACAAAGCTCCTAAGCTCGGTGGATGTTTTAGCATCAATAGTGTGTGATTTTCAGTGTTCGTAGCTGAAAGCAGAGGCCTTCCACACCAGACACTCCTTTTTCTGTTTATTTATTGAAATGGTGCATGTCCTATTTTCTAGTCTGGCTTGCTGATAGGCAGTACACATCATATTTGCTATTATCCCATGCAGTTCCTATGCCGACCTATAAGCATTAGGAATTGTGTTTTTCTGAGTCAAACCCAGTGCCATTTTGACCTGGAGTGCAACTCCCCTTTTGCTTAGCTACCTCTTTTTATCTAAATAGGTTATATTCAATGATTCTTAAAATCAGTCATGTGGATGTTCACATCAGGTTTCAGTCGAACCAACTAGGTCAAATCTCTGCTCATAGCTGAGCAGCTCTAATTCTGTTTGTTAGCCCAGCCTCTTTCTTTTGGGTGTGAGTGCCTACACATCTCTCTTTTTTTCATGCTTTATCTTGATTTGTTTGCTTCTCATAGCCTTGCTTTTACTGCAGGTAAGTAGGCATTTGTTTTCTCTCTTTTTCTACTAATAGAAAAGACTTGCTTGTCCCCTTTTTGCTTATTTTTGATAGAGATGTGAAGCTTGGAGCTTCCTTCCCTGGACAAACCCAGCTTTTCTTTGGAAAGCCTGGACAGGGCGTGCTCTTTGTAAGATCATGGCGATGGTGCCATTTGTTTTCATGTTCTTTTTATATGCTATAACACAATAATTAGATCAGTTGCCCTGCAAGCAGGGACCCATTTTAGCTGGCACCAGGCAGAGAAAAGGATGCAATCTGTATTTCCCAGTTGCTTAAAAGGGCTGCAGCTCCTGAAGGATTTACTCGAATCAAAAAAGCCAAGCCCCTGCAGATGTGAGCACCACCGTGTTTGGTGGCTGCTCAGCCAATGGATGCAGACAGTGTGTTCAAGGTGGGAGATGTGAAATGAGGAGAAAATCAATAAATTAGGCGAAAACCAACGCACATGCTCTCTCTTGAGTTTTTCGATATCCCACAGCTGAACAAGACTTGAGTTAACAGTAGGTTTTGTGTAATATCTTTATTATTTGATTTTATAGCAAAGATGTTAATTGTGTTGGCATTTACCTGGCGATGGTTATTGCTCCCAAGTTAGCAACTTGTGTGTTAAAGGATCTGTTGTTGTCTCCTGGGATGCTGGCTCTGAGCTTGGATCACTGAAATAGAGTGGCACCAGTGAACATTCTGGAGTTAAATTAGAGCAATTCCCTTCCACAGACCCTGACATTACCTAGGAATTCCCAGACAAGGCAGCTGTACCAATTCACTGGAACAGGATTGTAAACCCATACTATATCACTGTATCGCTTTCATCTTTCCTGAAGCTGCTGACATCTTTTCGCGGGCACTGCCGTGCTGTCAGAAGTTCGGTTTGTGACAAATCTTTTTTTTTTTCTGAAATTAAACATCAACCAGCAAGCAGTCTAACATTTGTTTTGGCTGTAAATAGGATTTTGTTTTTTAAAGCCTTCCCAATTCTTGTTATTTCAATGAAAAAACGTCACTTTTATGGAAGGGGAAAAAAAAAACGGGTGTAAAAAATCCGAGCCGCTTGTGACATCTTACACCAGCTGAGCTCCGTGTAGTAGAGAATGGCTTTGACCCCTGGTTTTCATTATGTGGTTCAGGTTTCTGATCATCTCAGTCAGCTTTTCCCGCCTAGCCCTTCTCCATCTCCTCCCAGCCTGCCAGGACGTTTGCACCAGCCCTAAACAGAAAGGCTGGTTTCATATCCCAGCCTGTTCCTGAGAGGAACAAAGGAAGTTCTGCGCCTTTTCAGCCAGGAGAAGCATCTGACAGAGCAGACCTGGGTACGGATTAATCTCTCAGGGTGGTTTTTAGCTCTGGGCTACGTGGGAAGCAGCCTTGCAGTCAATCCTCCTCTCTTGCACGGAGCTGAGGGTTCATTTTTGTGGGTGTTTTGCTTTGTGTCCTGTGCTCAAGAGGATGCTCAGACTCTTAACACACTTGGAGGAGTAGGGGCTGACCATGGGCATTGCTTGGGCAATTGGCTGGTCGTGGCTTGGTGTGACGCCGCATCGGCTTTACACTGGATAACAGAGGGAGTTCTAGAAAGCAAGAGGAAACCCACAGCTTTTGAATTTAAAAATGGAAAAGGAGGAAGAAAACGGCATCTTCCCTCCCGGCTGCCCAGCCTGCCAGTGGCTGTGGGCAGATTAATAGTGCTGCCTGCCTGACCTTCTCTTGATAAAGCGTTAATAGGCAAAATATAATAAATGGAAACCTCGACCGTATAATTGTTAATAAGCTTAGTCAAACACACTTGATATTCTTTACTTGGAAGAAAATTATAACTGTTCTGGTAACTGTGAGAGCGCTGCTGAATTTCAAACCTGCGGAGATATTTGACTATCACCCAGTATTTCTAATTCAACAATTAGGGCGCTGCAAAACCAACAAAACCCTCATCAAATGGGTGGAATCCTGCCTCATTAAGACATCTCAATTTCATTGCTAATGAATGATCTAGTAGCATTGGGGGGAATTCCTTTGGAACCAGTTAGCAGGCCAATGGTAGTTAATATTTTTATCAGTGATAAATAAGGCTGTAGTGGGAAAAAAAGGGGATTAGTTGCAGTTTGGGCTGGTGTAACCACAGAAAAAAGGTTCATAGATGGGTACGAGGCATAAAAATGTTGGAGCATCTTAGCAAAAGATTCCATGAGCATGGGCACAACTGCCCTCCTCCCTCTTCTGCACCAGGAATGACGCTCAAGGCAAAATACCAGCACCTCGTGTGTTTTTTTTTCTCGTGGATTTTTGCTTTTTCAAGAGAGATGCAGACTCAGTTTTGAGTAGGGAAACGTAGTAAACTTGCCTGCGCCTTCTGTGACAGCTCCTCTTGGTGGAGCACCACTTTGTAGGGGCACCTTTGCTGCCCTCAGAATCAGGAGGCGAATCCTAAATCTGGACTCAAGGGTGTCGGTGTTAATGACAAAGGAGCCGCATGTGCCAGTGACGCTCCTCGCCAGTATCTTGCTGCAGGGCCAGGTGCCGTTTGCTCTTTAGTCTGGAGCAGATCAGTTACTGCCTTATTGCTTTACTTTTTTATTATTATTGTATGATTCTTCCTTCAGAGAAGTGGGTTTCAATCTGCAGCCAAAAGGTATTCCCAAAGTGCTATTTTAATATTTATTTTCATCCGACTTTCTATTACTGTGGCAACATGCACTTTGAATTTCATTAGTTTTATGCATTTAAGTTCCCTTTTTAAACCTTTAGGATGTCAAACCCTGCTTGGGTAAATCACCAATTTATTAAATTTGAGATTCTGAGTAATATTTTTCCTTAAACAGCTGTAGATCACAGGTAGCGAGGTCATCAGGGCTTCTGCCTTTTTGAAAAGCATTTGTGGCCATTACTGCTAAGCACGTGCACCAAATTACTCTGTAATTAGATAAGTGTCTTCCACCGCAGATTCATTATCTTGCGCTTGTGGTCCATCGGCAGCACGTTGCAAGGTACCTGCACTGAAATAATTGGGAGGTGGGGTGTGCAGGACCTCACACCGTGCTCTCCAACACAAGAACCCAAAGCTCTTGCAGCCAAAGCTGCTCCAGAGCTCCCTGAGGCGGCAGAGACCTCACACCATGGGGTGCTGAGCACTCTTCACAGGCTACGGGGCTGCTGCCTGTCCCTCGGCGGGCACGGTGCTGATCTCAGGATTGCTCCGTCTGGGCAGCTGGGGTTCCACAGAGAGGTTTCATAGCCCTGTCCTGGCAACCCAGTGCATCCCGGCTTGGTCTTCTGCCCATCCAAAACTCACATCACCCAGAAGAGGGCTCAGGTGATGGCAGCCAGCCCACACAAGCCCCTGTTCCCCGTGCTTTTTGCTTTAGGAATGATTGCTAAAGCAGAGCTGATGCCCTCTCTCTTAATTTCCCACAGCTGTGGTCCCTGGGAAACAAGCCTCAGCTGCTTTCAGCTGACAGTTCTTTTCACCTGACCTCATTAATGTTTATAAATATGTCAAGAGGGAGTGTCAGGAGGACAGTGTCAGGTTCTTTTCAGTGATGTCCAGTGACAGGACAAGGGGCAATGGGTACAAACTGGAACATAGGAGGGTCCACAAAAATATTGGGAAAAACTTTTTCACTGTGAGGGTGACAGAGCCCTGGCACAGGCTGCCCAGGGAGGTTGTGGAGTCTCCTTCTCTGGAGACTTTCAAAACCAACCTGGACACATTCGTGTGTGACCTACTGTAGGTGATCCTGCTCCGGCAGGGGGCTGGACTAGATGATCTTTTGAGGTCCCTTCCAACCCCTGACATTCTGTGATTCTGTGACTCGATAAGGGGCAACTTGATGGTTGAGAAAGTATAAGTAGTTCTTCTTCCCCCTTTGGGCTTCTGGAGCTGGGGGGTTTCCTTCAGTAAACAGGGCTCTTTGCAGTCTTCTTGTGTCACAGCAGCTTGTAGAATTAGGTTGTCAGAAGATGGTTTAGTGTGCTGTGGCCATCTCCCTCCCATGAACTGCAAACCAGAGCTGCTGCTGCCTCTTCAAGCGCTAGTTTGTGCTAGAGAAGTGCTGGCAGGAGGCTGAGCTGCCCCAAACTTCTCATTCACCTTTTTATCTGCAACTTTCTGACTGAAGTTCAACTCAGAATACACCGAGTAATTCAATTACATCCCTGCTGCTGGGTTATATAAGAGAAAGCTGAAATTGCGCCTGGTTTCATAAGGTAAAGCGTATCCTTCTGCTGATCTGAGCAATGTCCCCAGCTTACACCTCGGCTGAGCTGGGGCTTTGGGGGCAGAGAGTGAGCTTGAGATGTTTTCTACGTTGACGGGCATCGTTTGAATGTACGAAGCCTGAGCTCATTATGTGTATTTTAATGGTGTTTCAGCACGCATAGGAGACCGGAGCAGCAGGATCCGGCCGTGGGCCAGCGCCTCCCCGGCCCAGACGCCGCCCAGCTCCCAGAGCCCCCGGGAGATGAGGGGTCGGGGCCAGCCCGGACCATCGGCTGAGGGACCGCGGAGGACGCTGCAGGTTGATGCGAGGACCCAGGGCTCGGGGAGGTCTCCCTCGGTGTCGCCGGACCGGGGAAGCACCCCTACCTCTCCATACTCAGTCCCGCAGATCGCCCCCCTCCCCAGCAGCACGCTCTGCCCCATATGCAAGACGACGGAGCTCACCTCCTCCCCCGGCCAGCCGAACTTCAACGCCTGCACCCAGTGTCACAGCAAAGTCTGCAACCAATGTGGCTTCAACCCCAACCCGCACCTCACCCAGGTAAGGCCTCCTCTTCCTCAGGCAGCCTTCATGGCTGGGTTGGGGGGGGGG
>NW_009735236.1:31483-52663 GCF_000703405.1 Apaloderma vittatum | reverse complement strand
TGCTGCCGAGGTTTGCAGTACTTGCTTTTTCCAAGCACAGAATTTGCAACTTTGCTTTGGGCAGCTGCAAAGCATTGACTAAGAGCGAGGGCTTTACTGGCTAATCAGGGTATAATAATGGTAATGTGAGCTTTAGTGAGATGAGGGGAGGTAAATTAGTTAACAGGAAGTGGTAGGTCACTGGAGAGATTCAGTCTCTGCTGCTGAGCCCTCAGGGTGTTTGGCTGAGGTGAGGTCTACATACACAAAACTGTCCTGAAGTCGATAACAGATAACAGGAGGGAAGCAGAGGACTTGGTGGCAACCTCAAGGTGTTGAGCATCTTGGACCCTGACTCGTGCCAGGTGACGATGTTTTGGCGGTGGATGCGTTTCAGACAGAGCTGTGCCTGGCAGCAGGAGAGGTGTGAAGAGTCATGTGTGAGATGGTTCCTTATTGGGGGAGCGTTTCATAGGATGTGCGAAATAGATGTGGTGGCGAGCCAGGGGGGTGCTGGGGTGTGGGGCGGGAAGTGATGTGGATGCTTTTTGTAGCTGTTGAAAACCAAACCATGGGGATTCCTACTCTTAGGCTTAACAACATTTGGAAATCCACTGTGCCACTCCAGTAAGTGAGAAAATAGGATTTGGGCATTGAAATCCCCTGGGTACCCACGGTTTATTGCCAGTAGCTGTTTCAGGTAAGCACGCAATGCTGGCTCCTGACACCAGACACAGCAGTTTCTAAACACTGTTGTTTGAGAGACTTCTGCCTTCCTATCCATTTTCCTGGCAAAAGAAGAGTTGCAGTAGCTGATACCCCTGGTACACTGAGACATAATTATCTGGGTCCTGCTTTTGTAACCCTGTAAAAGAAGTATTTACCCCTGCAAAGGTCAGTATAAGATCTCAGATCTTTATAAAGGATCCTTCCGGGGATCCTTTTCAGGCTTCTGCAAGGAAATGCCATGGGTCACTTTGCTGTTTTGTTTTTAAATAGATTTGCCAGCCATTTGTTTTGTTGTCCAAGCATTGCATTGAAAGTTGACCAACTTCTCTGAATGGTGTCAGTTAACCAGCAAATCAACCAATAAAAATACACCAGCTACTTGGTTTTTGGTCAGCCTGGACCTTATCTTCTCTGCCTTGCCCCAAGAGCTTTCCCACAATGAGCTCTACCCTGGGGCTGTCTAGCAGATAACGGTGTTAAAATGTGTGCATGGAGTTCCTGCTTGGCATCTTGGGGCCATTACTTGGCACTTCAGAGCTGTCTCTTGGCACCTCTAGGTCTCTGTGCCCTCTGAAATGTCTGTGGACATGTGAAATGCCTGTGGAGCATTTTTAAACATCAAATAAAAAAAAAATAGACCTGGGATGAGAAAACACGTGTTTTTTGTTTCGCTTTTTTTTGTTTTTTCTGAGTTTAATATGCATTTCAGCAGCAAGCAACCTTATGACTTGTAAGTAGGTCGTTGAGGGAGCTAGAGGATGAAAACAGTTGTCCAGGAGAAGTGCTGGCAGCCCGTGTGACAGGCTCATTGGGGCAGCAGTGGCGGTTGCCGCCGTGTTGAAGCGTGACTCGCTTTCCTCAGCAAGAATCGCTTGTGCTGCGGTTCTAGAAATAGTTCTTCCAGAAAGGCGTCTGAAACAGTCTGGTAGCCGTACAAAGGGTTAACGGGAGGCAGCTCAGAGTTTGCTCTCTTTCTTGATGGTGGGAGATGGACTGGAGAGGATCTCCAGGGGTCCTGAGGTCCTTGCTCTGTTCAGAGGAGAGATCAGGCAAGGGAGCTCCGTGCTTTATCCAGTTGGATCTTGGAAACCCTTAAAGATGCACGTGCTGGTCCCACCTGCTCTACTGCTTGACTGTCCTTGCAGGAAAAGCATCCATCCAGTCTGGTCCCTCAGACTCAGTATTGCTAGGGAGCTGATTTGCAGCACTGTATTTTCCATTTGCATTTCCTCATGAATATATTTTCATGTGAATCAATGCTTCTGCTTCTGTGCTGCGGTAGATACGGATTTGTAACTCCTCTTCCTGCTTTCAAGGCTCTTTAGCAGGATTAAATCATCAGAAATATCACATTTTCTAAGAAAACCAAACTCCAGAAAAGCAAAATTATTGTGTTTGACTTGGTACATGCTCTCCTGCACAATCTGTGGGGCTGCCAGAAACCGTAGCGTGGTGAGGTGGGAACTCCAGTATTTGCTTGATGTGATGATTTCTGGAATTGTTTTGAGAGGCTGGTTTTGAAAATAAAGTGTTTATATAAGCTTGATGTCTTTTATATATATATATAATATGCATATATATATATGCTATAAAATAGCTTATATATAAAATACAACAGACTTAGAGTATGAGCTGTAGTCCATTACACTCCATTCTGCCACTAAACAAATACCAAGAGCAGATTTTTCAGAGGAGGGTTAACTGTACCCCCTGGAAAAGCACCTTAGCTTGATAATTAGGTGATACCTTCTGCTCAGAAGCATGTACATTCCTTTGAAATATTATTTTTCTTTGTCTTATTTCTTTTCATGTGACTTGATGGTCATTTTATCTTAAAGGCAAGTAATGAATTCCCATCGTGATGAAGCGGTTGGCCTCTAGCATCTTGAGTTGATTGCATGCTGAGCAAAAAAAAAATAAAAATCTTTTTTTATTATTGATTTATTCACTGTCTTTTTATTCCTTTGAGCTCATTCTTGTTTCACAAGACTGGGCAAACAGAAGTTCCTGTCTCCTGTCAGTGTCGCCCAGTATTTTACTTGTAGGTAATCGTATCCTTTGCTCTGTTCGTCTCCACGATCTGAAATAACTGCTGCCATCCTTTTCAGTTTGGTCGCGTGCTGGTGTGCCAGTGCTCCCGTTCAGTCACATATTCCTGAAGGTCAGAGCTCTTGCCATAGAGGGTTATTTTAAGCAAATGTGAAGCAGGAAGCTATGATGGCACCATTAAAGACAAGAAGTCCTGAAACAGTGTGGTAAAATGAAGCGGTTTGCTTACACTCCTGTGTAGAAATAAGTTTTTTGAATGGAGATGTGTTGTTTTAAATGCAGTATTGCAGCTCTAATGTTCTGGTAGGATTTTTAATTTCTCATTAAAACTTTGTTCCTAGTTTTGCTCAGTGTTGTCTTTGAAGGTTTTTTTTGGACAACTTGTTCTGCAGGACCATACCAGCAATGCTGTCATCTCCGGGGGGGAATAGCTCAGTTTCAAGCCAGTACAATAGATTTAGAAAATCCTCTTTTTATACATCTTTCACTTTGTAATGCTGCTCCTGTGGCTTTCGCCTGACTGATCCTGCAGCATGTTCATCTGATTGGATTTGCTCTGTTTGGTATCATAAGGAGTAACCTGCAGGCATCCTTTCTGTTTCTCTGGGGTTTTGAAGTGCCACTGCACATGGCTAATTTGATAAATTAATTTCTTCTGCGGTGTTCTCTTGAAATGTGTTGAGTTTCTTTTAATTCTTTTCCTCCCCATCCTAAGTGCTAAACCAAAATATTAGAACTTGGGTTTGATTTTAATCGAGAGCAGTGACACAGCGTCGAAATATTTGCTTTAGTGCTGAAATGAAACCTAAAATGTCTGGCTGCCTAATAGGTTTGCTTGGAACTGTTTGGGATTGTAGAAAATCTTTGTGCTCCTCCTTACGTTTCTGTGGTGCTTTTTTTGCAGTTTGAAATCTTGTTCATCGGATGCAGTTTTCGAAGTATTCAGATGCATCCAATGGATATTTTTTTTCCACACCCTGAAGAAAAGTAGCATATTTATATGTGTATAGTCTTCACCAAATCACTTTCTTTTTGAGGTCCCTGCTTTCGCCCCCAAGGTGTTTTTGAATGTGTTCACTGTATTTTTGACTGTATGAAGTGTTGATACTTGTTGAACTGCAGTTCTGCCCCATGTTTGTAGCTCTACTTAGGGAGATCGAAGAGATTCTTTGTACTTTTTACATTATGAGTGTAATGTAACATGAAAACATGAAATATTTAAAATATTTGAGCATAAATCTGTTCTGTGCCTTGTAAGATCATCACCAACCTTTGATCACAGACCTTCAGCAAGCAAAACATAAAAAGTCTCGGGGAGGATTAAAAACTTCCCGGTTGGTTTCCCAACAGCGGTCAGGGTCGTTTGTCAGGAGAGAAAGACTTCTCAGCAGCTCTTGAGTTATCTGTGGCAGGCGGAGATATTCACAAAAATCATTTGAAGTTTTCAGGTAAATGTTTAAATTGTATTAATGGAAAACAGACCATCAGTTGAGGAGATGAGAATGAAATAGTCTGAGTATGAGTGTACAGTGTAAGGCTGTGTTTATCCTGTCATAGCGTAACAGTAGATGGTTTTCTGCTTGAAGGTGTAAAAAACATTTGGGTGAAGTGGAGCAAAGAAGGAGTTGGGGGAAGCAGAAGGGTGCAAAGTGCTCAGCAGAACATCTCTGGCAGTAGGAGGAGGGCTCATCAGCGCTGGAGGGCTGGCCCAAAGCCTTCTCCAGCCCAGCTCCACCCACAGGAGCAGTGACTACCTGCACCATCACCTCATTCATTTCACAAATTATTTCCATTTTTATTTATTTTTTAAAAAAAAAGGTTGTGAAGGTGTTCAAATACCGCTTTTCCTAAGAGCTTGTTTCTAATTTCCTTCATTGTCTCAGTTTTATACCTTGCAGCATGTTAGTGTCTGATTTTCACAAGACCAGCAGCTTTTACTGAATTAAGTGCCCAGTCTAACGGATTTATGCTTCAGGGGGCTTTGGCTTGACTTGTGACCCCTAGTTCAGTGGCTCCGCAAGCAAAGGGCTGTAATTAGGAGTGCCAGGGGGGTTATTAGTTCTACATTAAAACAAGAGCCATTATTCATAGCAGTAAATCCTCACTCCTCTCATCTCCTGCCTGTTATTTGTTGAACATCCAAGCATTTACAGGTCTCCAGTGTCCTCTGTGTAAGCGTGGGCAGAATCCCTCTTGGTGCCACTGTTTCTTACCCTGGAGTCTAACAGATGCTAAAGCAATTTGGTGGGAGTAGCTGGCTGCAGGTCCCTTGGGTCTGGGTAGCCCTGAAGTCCCTGGAGCACGACTGTCACTTATGTGTCTTGAAGCCACTTTTTGCAATATATTGTGCTAGTTCACCATCCCTTGGTGTTAATGTTGTGGTTTCTGGGATTCTGACTGTGTCCAGTGAGCTTGGGGAGCACCAAAGGGTGAGAACTGAAGGACTGGATGAAAAAGGATGTATACTTGCTGACAGATAATTAAACATGGTTTTGTTAGCCTCGATCTTAAAGATCATTTTCAGCCTAAACGGTTCTGTGATTATTAGGAGAGATTTCATCTCCCCTATCTCAGTCTGCCTCTCCAAACAATCAAAGTGGTCCTTCTCCTTCCCAGCTCCTCACTGAGAAGCTGCAGGGTGATGCTGGCATGGCGTCTCCTAAATTTCCTAGTTCTCTCTGGGTGTGTCAGCTCCGTGTTTGATTTAGCTTGTTGTGAAGGGAGGGACGGCAGTGGAGGAGCTGTGAGATCACATTTACGTTCTCTTACTGAAAGGCAAAGCCAACAAGGTTTTCTCCTGCCCTTGGGACCTCACTGGCTATTCATTTTCCTGGCTGTGAGGCAGCCTCCAGCCTCAGCTGTTGGCACGAGTGCAGCACCGCATCTCGAGGAGGTATTGTTGTGTTCCTACAGAAACCTGAGCCTGTATTTAGAGATCATAGTTCCCCTTCCCCTTAAAGACTGGGTGCTGGGTCTGAAAAATACTGGATCTCAAAAAGAAGATACTGTGGAGGGATGACATTTAATAATCAGTGTTTCTTCTGTCTGGCATCCCCTGGGGGATCTCACCTACTGGTGTCATGCTCGGGGTGGCCGTGGTGGAGGAGTGGGTAAGGCTGTGGGGCTGCCTCTGTAAGCAGCAATCCTCCCCTCTGGGCACCTTTCAGCAAGTTCAGGAGTATGTTGGATTTTTTTCTTCCTGTGACGAGGTCAAAACCCTGAAAGCCTTCAGGCAGGCAGGATTTGTGTGCTGCTGCGGTGCTAGACAGCCCTTTGCATCTGTATGTGGCAATGTTGCACCCCACATCCATCAACACCGTCGGGTTGCTGAGTCAAGTTGCCCATTTCAGGCTGATTTCTCTTTTGAGATCATCCTTCTTGACGACATAGCTGTAAAAATAAACCTGTCATTAGCGTTACGTTGCAGATCCGGGCAAAATTTTCGATTGGATCAGGCTGTGCAAGAGGAGAGAAAGGCGAATTTTATTCCAATTCATTGTTTGTTTTTAGCGGAGCTTCAGCCAGCAGCGACCTGTGTGCAAGCATGCGATGCCTTTTGCAGGAGCTGGGGCTGGTCGTGGCTGCTGCCTTCTCATTGGGATGCAGAGATCAGGGCTGCACCTGCCCTGAGGATGCTTGGCTCGGTCTGTGGCTGTGGGGCAGGTCCCCTCCCCAGTGCTCGAGGTTGACATCTGCAGTGGGGACTGGCCAGGACTGGCACTTGCTGGGCGTGTGCCCACCTGAAGAAGCCCTGCAGCTCTCGTAATAGTTTTTAATGGGAAGAAAATATCAATAGGAACCTTGAATTTATTGCCCTGGACCAACAGGTTGCGTGTGTGTGTGTGTGTGTATTTCTTCCTCACCATTGCCCTTCCCCTCTTAATCCGATTATCCCTACACCAAGTATCCCAGCCTTCATTTCATCCCGTATCTGCAGTGTTGCAGTGAAGGATGCTTCTATTATCTCTTGGTTGGACCTTTTTTGTTTATCTATTTCTATTTTTTTTTAGTGGAGTGATTAGCACTGAATAAAGCAACTAATATGAACCTGGAGACTATAACACTGAGGGTTTCTACATATAAATTACCTGTTTACCTTTTTGGCCCCTGCTGCAGCCCAGTTAGGGGCTTCTCCCAGCTGTCTGCAGCAATGTGCAGCTTGTCTCTTTGACAGATCACAATTTAATTTAGAACCAACAAAAAAAAAGAGAAAAAGCTCATGAGTAATTCTGGCTGTTCATCCCAGTATGCCACCTTTCACTGATGATTCAAATAATGCAAAATTCACTTGCGGAAAATGTCAAAAAATATCTTGGCTAAACGGTTCCTGATGACTAACGATGCTGGTGCTGCTCACGGTGGGTCCCTTCTGCTGATGGCCAGCTCTGGTGGGCCACAGCAGCCAGGACCTGGCTATGGGGACACAGACAGGTCCCTGGTGACGTGTTAAATTGTTTGGAGGGGGTGGCAACCACAACTTCCCGCACGCTGGGGCACCGCTGCAGTGCAGAGGGGCAATAAGAACAACCACAAATAAAGATTAATCTTCCTGAGATGGAAAGTGGCTTCCTTGCTTCTTGGCATCTCCTGTCACTTGATAAATGCCAAGCCCAGCAAGCCGCACATGCTGAGCCACCGCCGCCCTGCGCCGTCCTCCCCTCGGTACATGAAGTATCGGCAAGCTGTTGGCTTGGATGAGACGTGGTTTTGCTCTGGCGTTCAAGTTGCGTGTCGCTTTATCAGTAAAAAGCAAAGCAAGCTGAGGGTCGGAAGCAGCTGTCAAGCTCTCTGCAGCAGAGCAGGGTACCAAGTTAGAGGCTCCCTGTATTTTTGAAAGCTTTGCTGTGTCTGCTGCTTGCCTTCAGTTCCCTCCCCAAGCAGAAGAATAAGATCATTTACAGCCTGTGGTGTTGGATGGAGCTACTTTGCTCATGCAGATGCTGCTCAAGATTATTTTACACGTGGTTGAGTGTCTCTCTACATCCTGCACACCAAACATCCCAGAGAGCAGCGGTTGCATGGGGCTTTATAGCCCTTGCTTGTGCACTCTTGTCTGTGATGTGTGCTTGGTAGGAAAACACTGCACTGCCCTTGGGGAGCGCTTCGGAGGAAACTTCAAGCACTTTCAGTGCTTCAACAGGGATTGAGTTAATCTCAACTGAATTCCTATTTGCCGTTTTTCGACCAGCAGCGGAGAGCAGGGTGATTATAAGGGGGGACATGCCAGGCGCTCCCTGGTAGCACCTGCTCTGCACCCTCTATTGTGTGTCTCTGGTGCAGCAGGGGAGTGCCTGGTGGGAGAGCCCCGACACTATGATGTGGCTCTTCCCACCCTGGCTGGTCATGACGTACAAGGTCTCTCTGGTCCTTAAAGATAGCACTGCTTGGCAGAGGTGGTGGCATCTTGGCAGCATCTCTGTTGATGTGAATTTTAGCCAATCACCATTGGTATTTATAGAGCTGCCTGGGCTCCCACCACCAGAAACCAACTTGCTTCTTCCTAACCCTATCTCTTGTCTGTCTCTTTGGTTACGGTCAGATTTAAGTGCTAAAAAGGGATTTATGTAGTGTGGCAGAGTGAGAAGTATCAGAGATTTCTGAGAACAGCCCTGTGAATACAGTGAGGTGTTTGTAAGGCGGCAGTTTGTGCCTGAAGAGGTATTCCTCAGCACCTTGATTCAGGCTCCTACAAAGCCTTGCTCCTGGACCTCAGCTTCTCATCTTGGAGATGTAATATGCAGCTGTGCTCCTGGGCAACCCTTATCTGAGGGGTATGATGCTAATTGGACTATGAAAACTCGTTATTTTAACTCTGATTGAAATGCCATTTTATCTAGGCTGTAAACCTTTTGATCAAAGACAGCCCGAGGGCGGGATATTTCAGGATGGTTCCTGTTGTCAGTAGTCTGTGTCGTTGTCTTGGGTTTCTGTTTCAGGTGAAACCAAAGCTGGGATATTGGAATGGCTCAACAGGGAAATCCAGACAGTAGGTCTTACTAGGATGAGAGTAGAGTATGCAGCAGGTCTGTGGCATTAAAGGTTTGTCAAAACAAGTTAAGACATAGACGTAACATGGCACTAAACCAGCTGGAAGTCAGTTTTGAAGATGGAAGGGCCAGTGTGTCCTTCCCCTTCCTCCCTTCCTGCTTTGATGCCCACCTCCTGCAATCAAGCCCCAACTGTCTGTGCAGCAGCCCTGCCACCAGGTCACAGCTCAGAAAAATCTCCCAAGGTGGGAAAAAGACTTCCCATTGACTTCTTACTCTCTCCCCACCTGCCCTGTCGCCCCCTTGATGTGTCCAAGCCGTGGCGTTAGACTGGCCAGACCTTTGAGTTGGAGACCTCCATGGAAGAGACCCAAGTGGCGAGCAGGACAGATGTGCCCATCAGTCTTACAGAGTAGAAGTGGTGCCCACCTATCTCCAGCCACCCTCTTCTCTTTCTAACGAGCTTGACACAGGATTCCAGTTAGACAGAAGCACAAGCACAACTGCTCGGGCTTGTGTGTTGGGCAAAGCTCAGATTATTCTGAATCATCCAATATCCTTATCAGAGCGTTACAGACGGTGCTTGCATCAGTCACAGCACAGGCTAGCGGAGCCGGTGGCAGAGCTCTGCCTATTTTAATTGCCACGAGCGAGCAGCTATTTGAAGCCCTGTCCCCAGAGCAAACGAGCTTGTCACTGTAATTCGGCTTTGCAAGAAACGCGGGCTCAGCAAGCGTTCCCTGCGAAAAGCCTGCTAAGGATGCAAACGTATAAGGGTGCAGGTATAGTGCAGCAGCCACCTGGGCATGCTGGAGCAATGCTAGGCTGGACTCTAGGAATGGGAACTCCTCTTGGGGTTTTAAGCTTGGGGTTTTTTCCCCCTCTCTTAATTGCAAAGTACTCTGATGCCTAAAGACATAGGCATGAGGGGGAAGCTGGAAAAGCTGTGTCACTGCAATTCTTTGGGTGTAGAATTCCTCCAAAGCCAACTTCACTGTGGCTCTGGGCCGCACACTGCTTCTAGTCAGCCCCTCCTGTGCTCTCAGATGTACCACATCTTCTTTCTTCCCCTGTGAGACATGGGAGACATCCCATGTTTCTCCTAGTCTCCTAGAACACACTGCTTGCTGCCTCTCCATCACTGTGAAAAAAGAGTGTGATGCCCAGCAGGTAAAATGCAAGGTCTAGTGGAAAGGTCTGGCTAAAATCTAGTGGCTAAAATAACCCTGGGCACCTAAGGAAGAGTTGAATTACCTGAATTTCTGGATTCCTTAGAAATAATGACCATACTTATTGTGAGGAGGGACTTGTCCTTGAGTGTGCTCGCCTCTGTTTTCCCCGCGATGGGCAGGACATACTCTACATATAGCAAAACTTCTCAAGCAAATACCCTTGCTATTTGTTGGAGTATGGCATGCTAAGCCAAGGCCAACAGTGCTGGGACAGAGGAGGCACCCCCACAAAACAGATGAAGTCCCATTTAACCTTGTAGCCAGGTTAAATGCTGCTTTCGTCTAGTCCTGAGCAACCTGCCCAAGGGACCTTCGGCAGGCTTGGGGTGTGAATGCTGCGGTGTTTGTATTTGGGTTTTTTTTGGACCCCCAAGTCAATATTGAGATGCTGGGCCAGCCCAGCTAATGCCCTGAAATTCATTTTTATAAACTCTACCTTATGTTCTGAACTGCCATATTAATTTTCCAGATGATATGATTGTGGCTTTCAAATTGGAGAGCGCTTTGAGAAATATCACCAAACAGGCATGCTGCTGCTGCCATCTGTCTTTGAGCTGCTTCTGGGATCCCATTGCTTGCTCTCAGCAGACCGTGGCTATTGCTTTATTGAGTAAAGAAAAAAAAAAATCTGCTGTCTTTCGAAATAGTGTTTTCCTTAACTGATTCCACATACTTAAATTCTTGTTGAGACCCAGGGGATGTGTTGAAATAATAATTTATGCCGATACTGGGTGTAAAGTTTTTACAAGTCTTCCCAGAAAACTCCCATGATCTGACAGTTTGGAAGGACACGTCCTTTTAGGGGTTCTGAACAGCTCCAGCACCACTGCATTAAGTGATCTCAAAGCCAGGCCACCCCAACCAAGAGCCAACACTGGGTGTTTCTGTACTTTTTACAAAAAATGTGAAGGCTTCCTTGCCCCTCCTGATGGTTTTAGCCAGCTCAAGCTGTTGCCCCAGGTGCCACTTCTTCTCCAGCCAACTCTTTTTCCCATGTCCTCCAGGTGCAGGCAGTTGCCCCGTGCCACCCAGCCTGCACCCCACTGGGAAGCAAAGGTCTCACCCTGGTGAGACCCTCTCCCTGGGCGAGTGGGAGACGAGCAGTTTCCCCCGAGGCGATGCTGGCCAATGTGCCATTTTGCATCCCAGTGCCTGCTGCGTGGTTCAGACCTACTTCTCCTCCTTCCCTTTCTCTGCAAAGTACCAGCCCAGCCAGGCAAGGGGTTAACACCATCAGATGAGCCTGTGGGCACATAAAAAGCTTATGAGAGGGTGGTACTTATTTGAGTATAGAATGTTTTCCCTGCCCTGGTGCACAGGTCATCTGTTTGCTCCTTCTGGCCAATCCATCCCTTATCTGCCCAGTTTGAGGCAGTTCAGGTCTGATTGCTTGCAGTCACCATGGCTCCCCCTGTTCTGCTGGAGGTTTTGATGCACAGCACTTGAAAATCAGGAGTGAGTCCTCTCTGGCCGAACACCCAAAAACGAAGGGAGTGGCAATCACTCCTGCTGTCTTACCTGTGAGAAGTGTGCCATAGATCAGAGCCAGTCCTGCGGCTGGTAATTACGCTGGGTTCGAGGCCAGGGCAGGGTGACAAAGTTTACTGTTTCTCTCCAAAAGCAATTTCTGATTGGCACCGGAGCAAATCAAAGAGGGATGGAATTATCTTGAACTGTGCTGTTTACTCTTCTGTACTTCCCTTTCTCTCTGGGTGGACACAGAGCGATGCCGTTCCCAGGGCGCTGCAGCTTGATTCACCTGTCACCTGGTCCAGCGTGCTCCGTGGCCGGGGTGGCAGCACTGGCAGAGGGGACCAGGCATGTTCATAACCTACGGACGATGCATTGGGCTACAGAGCTTGAGTAAGAAATGCTTTGACAGAGACTGTGTGCCTTTTCAGAAGTGTCCTGCCAGAGCCGTAGGACAGCTGCCTGGAGACAGCTGTCTGTCACAGCTGTGATGCTTTAATCAAAAATACACTATTTGCAAGTAAAGGCGTCTTCTTTTTTTTCGGTTTTTTTTTTTATCCCTTGACCTGACAAGTTCATTTGAGATTTCATTATACATTGTCTTGTTCCTGCAGACCAAGCTGTTGGCTGTGGTGGCATGGACTGATGCCTTCATCAAGGAGCTCTTTGTTCACTTTGTTCAAATGAACGACTTGATTTGTTCCTCTGATATTTACGGCATAGGCTTACACTCACCAGTGTCCAATACATCGTCCCTCTTTCCATCCACCCATATTAGAAATGCTGCTGTAGCTCATCAGTGGGAGCGCTGCCTCAGGAAGGGGGATGCTCTCGGGTGCTCCCCGTGCACTGCAGGGTGCGACAGACAGCTGCACCCGTGACCTTAAAATAGTGGTTGATGGTGGAGTGTTTGCAAGAGAATTCTTGCATGATGCCTTTGAGGCTTTGAGGAATTTTTTACTGGTTGTTTGGAGTTCTTTTTTTTGGAGGGTAGTGGAGACCTCCCCTAATTGGGGAAGTTCATATTTTGGCTTGGGCAATGGTAGAAGAGTTGGCCTTCCAAATCCTGGGATTCTTTCTGATTAAGAATTTATAGAATCATAGAATGGCCTGGGCTGGAAGGGACCTTAGAGATCATTTAATCCAGCCTCGCTTTCACCAGGGATGTCAGCTCTCGACTGGATCAGGCAACACATGGGGACTTATTCAGCTTTCTGGGGTGTATCACTTTAGATCTCCACGGCAATAATGACTTCAGATCAGCAAGCAAGAAATGATGATTTCAATGACCAATTTTAATCTTGCATTGCAGCTAGCTTTTTTTTTCTTTTCCTTTTTCAGACAGGATGATTGCTGTTGTAGACTGGCTTGCAATTAAGTATTCCCTTCCTAGTGAGTATATAATGGCTATAAAAACTCAATTAACAGTGATATGTCTTTACAGGTATCTGTTCAAATTCTAATTATTTGCAGATTTTTGTGTTAGAGTTGGTGCATTTTACTTAGCAGATCATGACTCATGAGCTGGGTCCAAGTGCATTTGTATGGGGAGAGGAATTCCAACACAGAAAGCCTATTCTACTTCATTAAAAAAGGTGGCTGAACAAGTTGTTTCTGGTGTTCATGGCCATACTTGTAAGCACATTTCAGGTGCTAGGGCCCTGCAAGTGGGTCTCTCCAGAGCAAGGTGAGATGGGAGGTGGGTCTGGAGGCAGATGGTCTTTAGGCTTCTTTGACAGGACCACACAAAGCTGAGCTGTTTTTGTAGCATGGGGTCCTCCAAAGCTGCCCAAACAACGCTGAAAAAGGCACAAAAGCTGTACCTGGAAACACAGTGCTGGGTCTGAAGGCTCTGGAGGTGGCATGAAGCACTGGGGGGATCAAGAACAAGAGTTCTACAGCTCAAAGGAGACTCTCTAGGAGCTGTTTTGTGTGTTGTAGCTGTGGTGCCAATATATGCTTCCCACAAAGGATGCCTTCAGCCGAGAAACTGTTGACAGACTGTTTTTACTGAATAAAAAGCTGCTGTTCAGTGTTTGTGGTCTGTAGGACAGCAAGTAATGGGCTTAGACCACAAGGAAGATTTAGGTTAATATTTCAGGGGTGTTTCCTAGCAGTGAAGATGGTTAAGCCAAAGCCCCTTTATTCCCCTTTTTGCTGCCTACCCAGTAAATCCACAACTGATGAGAAGTTTTAAAGACCAAATTAGATGAACATCTGTCAGCAGTGATGCAGGAGGCTTGTTTGATCCTGCTTGGGGAGAGAGAACAGAGCCAAAACCTTTCAGAAGCACTTGCAGCCCTCTCTTCTTGCTGCTGCAGGACATCAGGGTGAAATCCTGAAACCTTTAATGTGATTTGATTGGAACAAAACAGCAGCATAAATAAAATCCAGATGCAGGAGCATCTATTGGAAAAAGGAAGGAGTGGGGCAGGGAAAGGTGTCCAGACTGGAGGAAGCCCACCAGTGCCTCTTATCTGCTTCTCAGAGAGTCATAAAGATGCTCAAGGGCCCCGTGGGAAAGCCTTCTGTGTTTGTCCAGGGTCACTGGAGCCCAGAGGTGGTACCCACCCTCTCACCAGTCGGTGTGGGATTGATAGAACAGTTTTCCTAGGGCAGTGCTCAGCACCATGGTTCATTACCCCTCTTCCTGGGATGGCTTCATCATGAGTTTAGGATTAACTTTTCTTCTGGACACCTTCCAGGTCCCTCCCTGAGGTCTCTCCAAGCTGAGCATGACAAGTCCTGGCTGGATGGGACCTTTCTTTCCCTTACCTCCTCCATGGGATCCTGAGTTCTGTCCCTCAGGAGGGCCCTGCCAGACCTCATCCCACTTTACCTCCCTCCAGCTCTTGAGCTCTGTCACCGTTTCTGATGAAATTCCTGGAGAAACCAGTACACCCACCTCCGGAGGAGGGTGATGCGAGGCACCCGCAACATCCAGACCAGGAACAGAAAGGGGAATGAGCTGTGACCGTTTCTTCCCATGTGCACATCCTAACTTTATGCCTTTTTAGTTATTTCAGTACTTGCATCCTTTGAGCAAGACAATAACTCGAAGGTATGGGCTGTCCCAGGGATTTCAGGAAAAATCAGACCAAAAATCAGACCAAATCATTGCTGCTTTGCCCAGCGCTTCGTAATAAACCTGGGGTGCCATGGGACCATGGCATCTGCTTGCTTTTCCTTTGTTGCAGCCATAGGTTTGTGTTTCATAGATTGTGTGGCTAGCTGGATTATAAATTATTCATGGCAGGGAACTTATCATGTTTATCGGGAATAATTGAGCAATTAAATCTGTTTAGGTATGTAAAAAGATTGTGCAGTGGCTTGTCTATCTTCAGGCTTTAAATTCTGCAAGAGCATTTATTACATATTTAATCCCGAATAATAAAAAGAAAGGCAGAAAATACATTCTGCTTTGATGCACTGATCCACTCTGATATGTTCATTTGCAGAAGTTGTTCATTTCGGTGACTTCCCTCGTAAATATGGATTGGTGCAGGGCGAATGAGACCTAACGGCGCCTTGTGAGGCCGTAAGACTTGGTCTGTGACTCTGTCTCTGAAAATACTTTGGGCTATTTACGCTAGCACTGGGATTGTCTTTGTTGTTTAAAAACTTCAGTCCCAGAGGATCAGGATCCTCTCCGCTCTGACTGCAGCTTTGCAGAGGTTGATGCTGCCAAGGTAATGCAAAGTCTGGGATATAAAAGGACCTTCAAATATTCAGGCATATTTAGGTTAGTCCCTGAGCTACAGTCATTATCTCCTATTGCTGTAATTGTCCAGGAGGAGTTCCCCAAGGAGTCAGAAACTCCTGGGCAGGGCTGCAACAGCGACCACTCGCAGCTGGCTAATTGTGGAGCCATGCAGTAAATGGTGATTTTATTCTGTGCTGCCAAGAGAAAATCAGGCTGCCCTTAGATTAATCTGTTATTAGTCTATTTATTGACAGCAGCCTATGCTCTTTATAGCACAGCTATAAATTGCATCGCTGCTGTATGTGGTAGCTGCTTTGCACCCAGAGAAAGCCCATGGCCTCATGTGTTTCTCTGCTTTGGGCAGGAGGTACCAGTGAATGGAAAGTTTTGAGCTCCTCTGCTCCCTCCCAGGCTGCTGTTTTAGTGCTGCACAAGACAATAAGCAAGCAGGACCGGAGGCTCCTGTTTCTCTGGACGTCCGTCCTTTGGCTGGCGGCAGGACACGGGAGCAGCAGCAGAAAAAGGCAAAGCAAGCCATTAGGCTTCCCTCGACCGAGAGGGCTCGTATAAAGTCCTCATTACAAAGTGGGAGGGGACCTAGGGCTGCACTTAGAGCACATTCAAGAGGTTAAAACCTGGGGTGAGCTCTTTGCCATCCTCCCTGGCCAGGCCCAGGGGACAGCATCCTCCAAGCCCGCACAGACGTCCAAACCTTTCATGCGCTCCTGCGGACGGGGAACAAAGGCTGTCTAAACCGGAGCTAGTGAGGCAGCAAATTGCACAAGAAACCTTCCCTAATGAACTGGAAGGACTTGTCCCTTCGCCTGGGGCAGCGGCACTGCTTAGCTAGGCAGTGCCTTGCTTTGACGGGGCAGGGGGGGACAGGACACCCATGCTCCCCAGGGGGAGCAGAGGAGCAGCACTGGGTCTGGCGCTGGCAAGCTTTCTTCCTTCCCATCTGCTTCTCTCTGCCAGCAAGGGCAAGTAGTGAAGAAGGGGACCCTTGCACTTCTCAAGGAGGTGGCAGCTTGATCAGCACCTTGGCAATGGGGGAGGCTGCTGGGGGAGCACCGTCCTGCGCGTGACGGCAGATCAAGGTTAGTCGCCAGGCTCTGTGCCGTGCGGTTTTTCTCTTTGCGTGCTTGCATCGGTGGCTGTGTGGCGGTGGGTGAAGGTTGTCTGAACCTCGAGGTGCAGGAGCTTTAAAACCCAGAGGGTGTGCAGGGCCTCTGCTCTGGGGAAAGGAGAAGGCTCGCTCTAGCAGCCTTTGGTTAACTCGGGGAGGGCTAACCAGAGAAAAGGAAGCTGGTTAAGAAGTGACTAATAGGATGAAATGGCACTGTCTTATTCTGCAGCTCAGTTCTCTGGACAAATGTGGTTTCCCATCTGTTATTTGCAGTGAAGAAGATGAGTTTGGGGGTTGATTCCTCTCACTCGCCAGCAAGCAAGCAAGTTGATTATTTTCTGGCAAGCATTAGCAGGACGATTACTGACAGCTTCAGTGGCTTCGACTTCTGGGCAGGAGTGCTAAGGACTAGATTCTATTTGTATGGAGATGTTTGAAGATAAAGATGAGCATAAGGTGACCTTTTTCAGAAGTGCCTCGGTGACCAATTCCCCTGTCAGTTAAGTGCCAGAACACTCCTAATTGCACAGCTCCTCTGGAGCCCCGGGCTCTTCTCAAACTGTGCTTTAGATTAGGACCAGGAAGCTTCAGCCCACGCTGCCTGCGTGTTTGCATCCGCCTCCTCTCCACCTGGATGCACGCCTGAATTTTGGCGATGTCTTGACGCGCAGTGTGGCCACAGACACGTGACAGCTCCTGCACCCTGGGCTGCTCATGGTCCTCCAGAAGTGCCTTAGGAGATCATCTTCTGGCGCCATCCATTCCCACCCACCCCTCTCACCCCCCCAGATCAGACCCAGGCTGGTACACCACGTTACAGCCTCCCACGGGATGCTTCGCAGGCTTTGCGTTTCGTCTGCACTCGGGCTGTGTGCTGATCCAAACAACAGGGGCTGCTTCTCCTACCCTCAACCTGTGAGCTTCATGGCAAGCTGTCCCTGTGTTGCCATAGGAGAAATCGGCAATAGTTCTGCTTAAAAAGAAAAAAATACAAAAAAACCCCTCAAACTTCGGAATAATTCGTGTATTTATGTTTGCCGTACGCTCCGCCAGCCAGTCTGAGATGGTGTGGGAAGCCTTCTCCATGCTGTACCTTTAGCTTTTTCTCTGCATCAGCACCTCTTCCAGAATTTGCTGAGCTTTCCCTGCTCTCCTTCAGCCTTTCCCACCTCCTGCCTTCCCAGCAGCATTCCCAGCTCCCCGCTGCAGCTTGCTGTTCCCTCTCTGCTCGAGCTGAGGGCTGCCTTCTAGCACCGCCTTGTCTCTTGGATAAGGATGTTGCTTTAATTGCAGGGTATGTGGCTTTGGTAAATCTCAGCATGACAGTGTAGAACGCAAGATGTGCCACTACCACCACCCTCCTCCACATGCCACCCCACCCCGAGAGCTCCTCTGGAGCGGATCCGGGAGGCACGGAGGGGAAGGGACATGTCACTGACTGGCTGATTTCATGAGACGGCGGTTCTTCGTCTGTGGGCAGCGCTGATGGATTGGAGGCGCGTAAGGACACTCTCGGACAGGTCACTGGCAGCTCTAGGAGAGGCTCAGGCTATTGTAACATTCTGCCAGGATAAGCCAGTAGCACCCGTTAATGAAACCCTTCTTCATCCAGTCAGCGATCCTTGGCGCTGAGCCTCACTATTAGCCTGATTAACACAGTACCTTCGTTACCCAGTTCCAGCTTTGGTTATTTTTATACTCCTCTAGTTCTGGCTGTACTGGTGCCTGTGAAAGTCAACGGAGGGAGCTGTGACCCTGGTCTTGGGGTGCATCTGCTGGGGGCTGGCTTCACGAGTTGGGGTCTCTGGAGCAGCTCCCTACTTGGAGCCAAAGAGCTCCTGCCCAAGGCTTGCTATCTTACTCTTCCCAATCATGATGGTTTTTTTTTCAGGACTTGTGGTTTCGTAGAAAATTAAATAGACATGTTTTAGGTAACTTGGAGAAAACCCATCCTTTCCTCCTCTGATGTCCCATGAACTTGGCTTCTTATTTTTCCAGCTAGCTGTGCATCCCGTTGTCTCACACTAGAGGAGGAGAATGTGTTTTCTGCTGGACAAAGCTTCTGTTCAAAATGGTCATCCTTGGGTGGGACTAACCACGCCTGACTCGAGATGACTTTGGCAGCTGTTTTTCCCAGCTTAAAATAATCATTTAAAACAGGTTGGATGGACCGTGCTTCTGAATTGCCCAGTGGCCTCCTGCTACAGACTCACATAGCTAGCAAGGTCAGATGGCTGAGGAACCATCCAGTCTCAAGTCTCTAAAGTCTTAAATATCATTATCTAGTGCCCTCCTATTCTTTTTGGGCTTATTATTTGTATGTAGTAGGATAACGTCCTGGGTGACCTCCAAACAGTCCAAAATAACCAACCTTCAGCAAAGACAGAATTATTCTTCATTATAATCCTAAATTTTGGCTTGAAGAGATCTTGGATGCTCAGTTAAGAAGTCTTTCTGCTTACAATTCATTTTAAAGCTTCCCCTGTGTACTGCAAAGGCTGAACTCTATACTTAGGATACTTCTAGAGCTGTATTGTCTTACCTCAGGAGAACAAAACAACCTGTACGTTACCAGCACTCCCTTGCATCTGCTGGTCACAAATCCAGGGGACGGGCTGTTTTCACCTAGCTCCCTAAAGCAGGAGGTGTTAGAATAACTTTAGAAGCTTTATAAACTCCATCTGTCTCTATTGTTTCAGGTAATTTTTAACTAGGTGCTTTTCTTGGGATCGGTAAACACACAGGGATGCTTTTTGGTCCCGCGTATGTACCTGTGCAAAACCATCCCCCTTCTCTAGTGCATCCGTCTGCAGAGGGTCAGAATCTGGCCCACCATGCACGTGTGCCCATCTTACTGGTGTTTAAATCTGCCCCGGGCGCAACCGGCATGTGCTGTATATATTCCTGCCTACCTTTTTTTTTCTTTTTTTTTTTTTTTTAAAGGAAATGCTGATTGGAAACTTTTTATTCCTAATGGGATTTACAGTCAGTGCTCACAGCTGCAGGATGGTGTAGAGAGAGGGGGTGGGGAGAAGGCACATCTGGCAGCTGTGACCCCACCGGTGTTGCGGGTTGCAGGGACTAACCAGATTTGGGAAGAGGGTTTAGAGAAATGTTCTGGGACGTTGCAGGGGTCTGTGGTGGGATGCAGGCATCCTGAACGTCAGTAACGACAGGATGGTTCAAGCTCTCAAAGCTTTTGATATCAGTACGGGTATAAAACACACTGTAGATTAAAGTTTTGCAAGTTTTACCTCCCTGAGTCTTCTGCTGAGCCCAACAGCATGTGTATAATTTGCTTTAATGGTTAGAAACAGCTGCTGTTAAAAGTGATGCTTAATATATTTGGCTTCCATTTCCAGTCATTAGTTCTTTTTATGCCTTTTTCTGCCTAATTAGGAACCTTTTAGTACCTGATATTGTTTCCCCGAATGTGCTGCTGTATCGTAATCAAGTCACTTCTTAATCTTCTCTTTGATAAACGAAAAAGATCACCCTCTTTAATTCTCTCATTTCAGACATTTTCTGCGTCCCTAGAATCACTCTTACAGATCCGGTCTATACCTCCTGCAGTGTTTTACTACTCTCCTTAAAATGTCGGTGTGGAACCATCGAGGGCTCTGCAAGGGGTCCCTCGGTGCTGGAAGAGGAGCCTGAGCCACCTCCTCCCTCCCACCTCCAGCTCCAGGCTTCCCGCACAGAGCCAGCATGGGTTTGCCAGGCAGCAGAGACTCGTCTTCATCAATATTTATAATTTCTGCCAAAATCTACCGTGTGAGACTGGTGTTTAGCCATAGTAAGGTGAAGACCTTGCTAGAGAGATACCTAAGCAGTAGTGAATCCTTGTTGTCTCCCAGATCAGCCAGGTAACTAGTCCAAAATCCGTTTAGCATATTCACTATTCGTATTTTATAGTGCTTTTTTATCTTTTGTCAGCACGTCGTGCATTACTAGGTCAAAACACCTTTCGGACATCAAGGATATTGCTTCTCTGCATTACTAATGTCAAATGTGCAGAGAATAAAATCAGGTTTGCTTGCCGTGACCTATTTTTCATAAAACCACTTTGACTGGCATATACGCCTGCCCTTCAGTTCTCTACTGCATGAATCTGGCGCTGTCTTTCTGTCTTGGACAGATGTCTGGCTAGCTGTCCCCTTCAGGCCATACCTTTCCTGCCTTGGATATTCAAGTAGAAAACTCTTCCAGCTTTCTAAAATTTCCTCTTAAAAATGAACATCAGCACGCAGCGGTTTTCTTAGCTCTATTCAATCTCCTGAATGCAAAATTATTCAGATCTGCCAGATTTAAATATCTTCTGGTGCCGGTAGATGTTGTTGAATGTTCTTCTCGGTTGCTAATAAGTTGGAAACGCTTCATTCTCGTAATGAGTGTTATCCTGCTTCTTCCCAAATGTTCGCCGACCTTAATTACAGCACGTCTGCCATATCTGTCTCATTAAGAGCTTTACCATCTCCACTCAGGGATGGACCTCTGTCCTTGCTGGGATGGCATTTGTCCCTAATACCCTTGATCAATCCTTCCTCCTGCTCTCCAAGAGACTTCTTCCTGAAGCTCTTTTGCTTTCATACAGTTTAAGCACTTCACAGCTTCTTGGTGTCAACTTGTTGGTGTGCTGAGCTCTGATATTTGCTGATTTTATATTTCTAATGGTGCCCTCTGTTCTGCACAGCGGCCACCTTTGCTTTTAGCTGGCCTCGTTTGCTCCTCGTTGAGGCAGCACCTTGGTTTCAGAGCAATCATCTGCATCCCCGTTTTCTTTCCATTTTTCAGTATTTCCCCCAGTCAGTTTTTCTGGGGTGAAGAAGGTTAGCACACTCTGAGCGGCCAGTCTCAGACTATTCAAGAGAGCACAGTTTTACCTCCCCTTATTTTAGGGTATAA
>NW_009735236.1:28178-31452 GCF_000703405.1 Apaloderma vittatum | reverse complement strand
GCATTCCCACAAGGTGAGCTGGAACTAGAGTTTTCAGTAACGTTGTTTTTTTTTTTTCCTTCTCGCTGGTAGACATTTCATTCTGCTAGTAACCCAGGCTGTTAGCAATGATGAAGAAGTAGTAAAATATAGGATAAATTATTCTTTTAGTATTCTTTCGTTTTCTGAGCCTCTTCCCCCTGCATGAGGAGTTGGCAGGCAAGAAAAGGAGAGTTTAGAGGACGGCGATGCAAGCCAACCAGATAGTCTGCCATTTCATCTCTTTCTGTGTCGTATTTGCCCGGTTCTCCACCAAATCAAAACTTCTAGAGGTTGGATTAGTAAAGATTTATTCCCAGGCTTTTCCACCCTCCTTTCTCTTTCTTGGGGAAGGATCTTTGGTGAGATCCCTTGGCCCTTCCTCTTTACCATCTTCCCCCCAGGATCCTTTAAGTCGTCTTTGATCGGTGTGAAGCACACATTGTGTTGTCAGTTGCATCAGTAAAGGCCAGTCAGGCAATCTGTGATAGTCCCAAGTAAATTCACATTTTAGATGCTTGCCCTGGGAGCCCACCACCTCGTTTTATTCCCTGCAGCTTTCTCCTGCTCCTCAGAACCAGACACTCGGAGGTTGGCAGACAGTTGAGGACAACCTATTGAATTCCTGCAATATTTGGTTTGGTTGTTTGGAAGTTTATGGAGGAGAGCGGCAAAGTATTTTCCCTACTCGGGAAAATAAGCTAAATCTTATACCAGGTCACAACAAATACAGACTAGGCAAAAACCTTTGCCACGTACGTTGCGGTTGTGGTCCCTTAAAATCTAGCTGCAAACAGCTAGAAAATGGGTCTGGGAATATCTCCTCTTCCCCAATTTCCACTTTGCCACAGGGTCTTAAAGAGTGGATAAGGAGATTATGTGGAGAGGGAAGATTTGCATTTCTCGGATACTGGGAACTTTTTGAGGAGAGAGAACCTGAGTAGAAAGCATTGGTTCTCCCTTAATCAGAGCTGATGGGGATGACGGGCAAAGCTTGATGGGATTTTGGGAGACGCTCTCCTGAAATAGAATGGTGGGAAGAAATTCCGGGGCGTGTGAAAGCAAAAATAACGCGAGGAATTCTGTATGTTAGAAGAGAGACAGCAAGACCAGAAGATATCATAAAAACTAAAGCAATATTTTCAGGAACCTAAATATAATGTGGCTCGTTTGGAATGGCTCGGAGAAACAGCGAAGTAACACAAAATTGCTGGAGGAAAAAATTGAGGCTGCTTTTCGCTTGGCTCTGAGTGAAATGCTGGAGCAGAGGGTGGTGGGGATGGTGGTGTGGGAGCTCAGCGAGCACAGTGAAGGCTGAGAAGAGCGCTGAGCTGACGTGCAGCCAGGCTTGTAAGGTGATGAGAAGAGCTTTGCTGGAGACTGAGAGGCAACGCAGAGCAACCCAGTTCTGGGCAGAGAGTGGAACGGACATAGCGGGGCAGGTGGAGGTTTGTTCATGCACCCTCCTGGAGTTTTAATTGACCTTTCCTGATCTGAATTTCCCTGATTTAAAAAAGTCTATTATTTGAAGGCTAGGCTTTATGAGAGTTGTTGTGGGGAGGAGGACCTGTTCAGGGCACATCTGCCTCCCCTCTTGGGGACTCGTCATCCTGTCCCTTCACAAGACCTGCTGAAACATCCATTGAAGCACATCTCTGCAGGAAGCTCCTGTGAGCAGAAAAAGGTTAAAATGTGCCTGTGGTTGGATTGTAGGGAGGGAAACTCCTTGGCCAGGTTGTGGATCAGTTATGCAGCATCCGTGCCTCCAACTGCAGGACCTAAAGGCTGTGTAGACCCGGAGATAAGGGGCTGGCCAAGGCAGTGGGGCAGTTAATGTCTCTGCAGCAAGGATTAGGCTGAGGCTTAGAGGTGATCCGTAACACTGGGATGAGGAGACAGCTCCTGAGATGAAAGGCAGGAAAATCCTCACCTCCCACAGTGCGTGTCGGCCCGTGGGACGTGCAGGGGCTGGGAGCTGTCGGATGCTGTGGGCGCAGCAGCTCGACTCCACTTGTCCTGGATGCTTCTCTGGTTTTTGGGAATGCACTGGTCGTTTTTTCCACCTTAGTTGCTTGTCTGTGAGAAACCTTTTGCAGGCAGAGCTAGTGGTCCTGCTGACTGTACTATATATTAATACTTTCACAGCTACTGAGCATCCTGGGGATTCCTCGTATGGGAAGGCTCGCAGCTTTCATATGGCCTCTTTAATTAAGTTAATTCAGACATTAGTGTGTCACAGGGAATGTCTCTCGAGGGGGGAAGTCTTTCGTTTATCACCACTTAGCCAGACAGCATTGTATTTTTTGTTTGCATGCAAAAGTTCATCATGGCGAGAGCAAAAATTAACCATTGACTCCCCTGTCAGTGCTTTGCCTGCCCAACAGCGTGGATGCACCATGCGAGGAGAGCCTGGTCCCTGCTGTCTCTTATGGGCCACAGTGCCAAATGTTGGGGTGGGATATCACAACCAAGCACACCAAGTCCAGGAAAACCATCTTGGCTGACCCTGGGGAAACATCAGGCATGTCACGGGGGTTTTTCCTCCGGGAAGTATGCAGTGGCCGCAGCTGGCGTGCCCAGAGCCGGGGACCACTGCAGTTGTACAAGTGCATTATAGCAGCATCCCTGTGTAGAGCTGCTGTGCTGGACCTCCTGCCAGCCCTCTGCTCCTCTCCGAGGGGCTCTGGCTGTTTTCTGTGCTAGCTCTGATCACCAGGCAGGAAAGAAAATGGGTTTTAGGGAAGTGGTGAGGCTGAGAGCTCTCAGAAAGAGGCATGAAATGTGCTGTCTGCAGGGCCTCGTGGCTAGCAGGAGCTTTGCAGCAGAAGCCTTGGAAGCAAACCAAGGCTAATTAAAGCTTCCTTTCGCACCGGCGTGTTGTGCCGTGGGTACCTGTGACAGATGGGATCTGTTCACCACGACCGCGTCATACTTTTTTGTGGAGAATGCAGTACCAAAATGGTTTCAGGCCTTGATGGCCTGTTCCTATAGCTACCCACGGTGTGTTTAGGGGGACCAAAGGGTGGGCTGGGGTTGCCTTTTGAGCAGCTGTAGCTTGCCCACTGCTCACTGCCCTTGTCCTCTCCTTGTCTCGCAGGTGAAGGAATGGTTGTGCTTGAACTGCCAGATGCAGCGGGCTCTGGGGATGGACATGACCACCGCTCCTCGCTCCAAGAGCCAGCAGCAGCTGCACTCTCCTTCACCGTCCCCCTCCCACTCCCCAGCCAAGCACCCGCCGCCCCCGGGTACAGATAAA
>NW_009735236.1:26709-28119 GCF_000703405.1 Apaloderma vittatum | reverse complement strand
AACCGCATGGCCAGGGCCAGCCAAAACCGCAGGAGGTGGCCAGGTCCTCCCCGCAGCATCAGCAAGTCAAGCCTTCCCCCTCTGAGCAGAGAAAGACAACAGGAGATGCAGGAGCGAAGCCAGCTGCCCCGGCCCCTGGAGCTGGAACACAAGAACAGCCCCAGGAGGGGCTCACAGGGAAGCTTTTCGGCTTCGGGGCGTCCCTCCTGACCCAGGCGAGCACGTTGATGTCTGTCCAGCCAGAGGCTCCCCCTCCCAGCCAGCCATCTCCTGGCAAAGTGCCTCCAAAAATCGTCTTCAGCGATGCCAGCAAAGAAGCTGGTCCCAAAGCCCCGGGGGCACAGGGCCGGGCTGGTGCCGCCCCGGCCGCGAAGCCTGGCAAGCCAGAGCAGGGCGTCAAGCCAAAGGAAGTGCCGAAAGCAAGGGTCTTGTGCCCCCTCTGCAAGGCAGAGATCAACGTGGGCTCCGGTGAGCCCCCCAACTACAACACCTGCACGACCTGCCGGCAGCAGGTCTGCAACATGTGTGGCTTCAACCCCACCCCTCATCTGGTAGAGGTAAGGTGGCCGGCAGGGGCGGGTGCCTTCCAATTTGAGGGTCAGTGCTCGCTCCTCTCTTAAAATGGAGAAAAGATGGTGTGTTTTCCTTCAAAGGTGGCCTTTAGGAAGCTGCTGAAGCCAAGGCTGTCCTGGGGAAAGCCCCAGGGCTGGGGGCTACGATCCTCCACCTCTTGGCGAAGACATGCATTTCATATGTGTACACTGATTTTAAACTGGTTTCATGCCATGAGCAGAGCAAGGAGTGGCAGTTGTTCAGGGCACCCCAACAGTGCTTATTGCTCCCCAAAGATGTCCAAGGATGAGGAGATAGAAACAGTTCGTGCAGGAGCCGGCATCACCAACAAGCATTCTCCTCCTGGTGCTGTGGATAAACACCTTGGCCAGACTTGAGATGAGGATGGTGAAGGATATTCTGTGGCTTCTGCATCCGCAGATGGTGGAGGTGCAAGGAAAATGGTGTGGGCAAAGGAAAGTGGCAGGGCTGCAGCAAGAGGATTTTACATCAGCTGAGGGCACACAATGGCCCGTTGGAGTTTGCTTCCCTCTCCAGATGACAAGAGCCCCACTGCGTTGTGCCTGCGGGCAGGGCAGGGCAATGGGCTGAGAGCGGGGTGGGTATGGAGGCATCCAGAGTGCTGTCTGGGTGTGAACTGGCCAGATGTCGTGCAGCCTGCTGAGATGGAGTGCAAGGGAGAGAAGAGGAGAGGTTGAGGTGGTCTGAGGTCCACCCAGCCTCACCAGCCAAGGAGGTTTCTGAATTGTTGTGATGCTACCCAGATCTTCCCAAGCACCACAAAGGCACTTTAGCCAGCTCTAGCAGCTGAAGCCTGGGGAGTGGTGTATCCTCCTA
>NW_009735236.1:7717-26613 GCF_000703405.1 Apaloderma vittatum | reverse complement strand
TTGAGACCCTTACGAGAGGACACCAGGGGCTTTCTTCTGGAATTGCTGAATCTTGCAGCCAGTAAGACAGAAAACTGTTATCATCAGCACATGGAAAAGTTAACGAGAACTTTAAATGACCAGAAGTAGGATTGCTAATCTTGGCTGTGTTCCGTAGCAGATAATTACATTTTATGTCCCTAGCTCCTCCCTGCAGTTTCAATTACACCCAGTAATTTTCTCCTCTTCCTGGAGCTGCTGTTCAGGGTCACGCTGGCGATGGAGGAGAGTCGCTCTCCCTGTGTGCGTGGAGGTGTAAACCCCTCAGATGGCCACCTACATGTACATGATGCAGTTTTCAACACAAACGCTCTGCTTGTTGCTCCTGTCACTGCTTTCTTCCCACCCTGAGGGCCTGGGAGAGAAGAGAAGGTGTCTGGGTCTTCAGTCCATTGGGCAGGGCTGGAGCCCTGTGTTGGTGTGGCTTTTGACAACTATGTGTTCTCAGGCTTCAGAAAGTTAGTGAAATGGCTTTAATGTGCTCCCCTCGGCACCCATCTGTTAATGAATTAGAGAACTAATTTGGGGTTGGGTTGTACCTGGTAACATGGTGCTCTACAGAGGTACCACGGAAGGGTGACCTCTCCCCAGTGCTTGTCTCCAGGGTCGCTAGCTGACACCTGGGATTAAATTCCAGGTTTTGAAGGCTGGGCTCTGTCTTGGCTCCCTTAGCTCTTGAGTAAATGCCTTCAGACACCCTTGGCCCAGGCATCTGTCTCAGGGTATCTTGCTGCTGCTCATCACAGCAATGTGCACCTGCCCTCACACAGAGTGAGGGCTAGCAGATGGGCTTTCTGGTGTCTTGGGTTTTATTTCCATTTACACAGAGACATTATCTGCCTTGGCTTGGTTTATGGGATTTGTTTGGGGGGGGGCAGTTTTAAGAGTTGGGGAAGAAATGCAGCGGTCGAGCTGTGAATGTTCTTAACAAAAGCCTTCTGAGGAGAGGAAAACATCACAAGATCTCTTAACGCAGTTGGGCTTTAGGTTTGCTTGAGCTCCTGAGAAAATCGCTCCGTGGTCTGATCCTCTTTTTGCCTGCAGCTCACATGAGCTTGTCCCAAGCCTTGAGATTCACACAAATACCAAAACTTGCTCTTTGAAGTAGTGAGGCTTGATCCATTAATTGCTTTATGAATTAGGACCTTGACTGTAAGCTGCCTGTGGAAGCTGTCTGAAAACTAATGAGGAGATTTGAGCCGGGGTCTGGTACGTGCAGAGGAGCACGGGGTGTGGGTGGGACGGGCAGCACCCTCTGAACATACCAGCAGAGCCTGGGCAAAGTCTTCACCCTCAGCTTCAAACAACGTGAGGCATGGGGAGGGGAGAGGGCCTGGGCCATGGTGGCCTGATTTGTGGAGGAAGGATGGAGTTTTGCAGCAAAATGGCACTGAAAGAGCGTGTTTCCTGCAAACAAAGTGGTGTCGTCACTGCCAGCAGTCAAGGCTTTGCCGTAGTCTTGTCAGCAGGCTGCATGGGCTTGTACTTTCACAGCAAAACTGTGTAACCCTTTGGGGAGGGGGAACCTTAAATAGTATTTGCATCCTCATACAGCGCTAGTATTTTCACTCCTTAGGTCGTCTCCACTGCCAGGGAGGCACTAATGAACGTGCGCTGAGGCAAACTGCTCTCCCCGTGTCGCTGTGAAGCGCCACTCAAACTGAAACAGGCGTTGCTGGGGGGGCTGGATGCCCCCAGCGGCACGATGGGAGCTGGGGGGCATGCTGGCCAGGCCCTGGGGAACTGCACTTCTTGGTGGCATCACGCCTAACTCTGAGGGTGAAGAGCATCCTAGCGCCCACTAACCCTCGTGCTTTACCATGCACTGACTGCCAAATTCATCGCGGCTGCTGAGGAGTCCCTGCGGGTGGCTGGGGCGGATCTTGGAGGGCTCACGTGGCCAGAACAGGTCTTTGGTAAGGGGACAGGGAGGTGTGGAGGAGCTGCATGCTTAGAGAGACCCGATGAGATGTACTAGTCTGCTGGTGTAGGTGAGGCTGTTGTGTGCTGCTGGAAGCAGACCTCCCGCCTGCGCGTCTGTGTGATGGGCGACCGACGCGGCAGGTCCCGTCTCACTGGGCACGATGTTGATAGGGGCCACTGGTCAGATCTCCGGGCCGCACTTGGTGGGGGGGTGCAGGAGGTGTTGCTGTCTGACAATTGGCGATATCAAATTGGGAGAAGAAAACTGAGAGTGAAATGCAGAAAGCGGGGAAGGCTTTTGTCCCTCTCTGCAGCCCCCTAAAGCTTCTGATTTCCCTGGAAAGATGCGTTGTTGTTTACCCGTGGTATTTTCATCCCCATCCCACTCCTGATCTAAAGATGGAGTCGGAGGCTCCAGGTCCCTCTCGTCCCCTCCTACCCTCTGCAGCCTCCTGGGGAGGTATCCAAGGAACTGCCTCCTCCCCAGCGCTTCATTCAGCCAAGCACACGCAAATCTAGCAAAGAGAAGAAAATACTAAAAGTGCTTTTTTTTTTCCTTCTTGCGGGCTCACCACTGAGCTGCGTAGGTGCTGAACCACCAAAAGAAGAGGGTGACTTGCACTTCCCTCACTGTCACTGCACTGCCGTAGGCTGAGTGCTCGTACAATGCGGTCCAGGTGAAGGCAGCTCCAAGAGCATCCAAGCCCTGAGCTCCCACAAAATCCACCAGCAAGGCTGGATTTCCTTTGGCCTTGGGTGGGCATGGTCAGAAGATGATGCTGAGGACTGGGAGCCCAGGGCACTTAAAGAGTTCTAACTCAAGAAAGTTATAATGAAGAGTTCGGACACAGGCATGGCATTTTGGCAGCGCATCCCAGGAGAAGTGTGTGGGCTGTGATGGCCTGGAAGCTGTGAATGACTAGTGGAGAGAGGAAGCCCAAAAGCGTGCCTGACCTCCGCGTTTGCTTGCTTGCCATGGTAGACATTACCCAGCTTTAAATAAGTTGTTTATGTGAATTACCAGAAGTACAGGTGCCTGGAGCTTCCTCCCACCTCATCACACCTCCTCCAGGAGTTGGCTCCCAGGAGCGGTACTGTGAGCTGTTCCCACCAAGTCAGAGCTGGTGCTTTGGGGCTCTCCCAAATTCCCTGCAGCCCCAGCCTGGTGCTATGCAGGCAAGAAGGAGTTTCTGTTGCAGGAATACTGAATGCTGGGACCTTTCACTGGGGATTTCAGAAATCACACCTGCTAAGGGAGCAAGTGATCTGGCAGGAGCTGGATCGCAGCGTGATTGTCCTGCACTTGTAGGATAATGCCTTCCCAGTAACCCCGACTGACCTCAGTTGACTCCAGGGGTTTTGTATTAAGGACCGAATGAACTATGCATGTTGTGTTACTAAATAAGCATGGCAAGCTGCCCCTTTGCCTAATTAACCAGCCTGAAACAGGAGCGGTGACAAGTTTTGTTGAAGAACAGTGCTGATCCCTGGGTGCCAGGCTGTGACCTTCAGCAGGTGCCTTACCCTCAGGAGGGTCCTCTTACTGATTTGTGGCACTCGCCACATCGCATCCAGATACTAAAATTGCATTTGTTTTCTTGTTTTCTCCTTGTATTATAAAAAACATCCTTTTTTTTCTAACACTTGCATTGTCATGGGCGTGTTGCTACATCTCTTATCTGGTCTCACCAGTCAATGCTGTTAGGTTCTGTATTCTATACATACATAATATAAGCATATATATATGCGTATACCCCATTCAGATGGATTTCTTGCAAAGAGCTTGTGAATCACCATATCAAATATTTTCCAAAAAGCCCTGGACTTCTCTTTCCAAGGCATCCCACTGGCTAAAACTGGGCTGCGAGCAGAATGGTTGCCAGGGGTATGATGCTGGACAGCTCGGGTTCAAGATGCTGAGGATGGGGCTGAGTCTGCCCTACTTGCAGAAGCAACTGCAGTGGCACCTGCACTGGGCTGCAGGGAGGAAAACGGGAGTTCAATTAGATGGGAAAAAAACTCCCTCAGCCGGCAGCTCCCGGCCAAAGAGGATTAGGCGGGTTAAGAGAGTGCCTTCAGCTCAGCGCCATCCTGGGGTGGAAATCCCAGCCCCGATCTGGTGTCTGGGGCCACACGCAACTCCCAGGTAGCCTTCCTCTAGGGGGGAAAAGCAGGATAGAGGTGCCTTAAGGAAAACCTGCCTCCTGCATTGCAGAGCACCGGCAGTGCCTGTGGTGGGGATCTTGCAGCTCGCCAGATCCGTCCTGTCCCCCACATAATGTTCTACACATGAAACCCTCCCCAAAAAGAGCCGCCCACCCATGCGTGGTGACGCACTTAAAGTTTTCAGTCATCGTTTTCCATAAGAATCTGGGTCCTGTTTTTCCTACTCAGCTCAGAGGGCTGAAGGGTTCCAGAGGATGCACTCTGAGGCTCTTGATGTAGCAGGGAGCAGCTGTTGTCAGTCATCCCTTTGGGGCTCTTTTCCCCGATATCCTGTGCTGACAGCTTGACAGGGTCCTCGGGGCTTGGCTCGTTTGGAGATGGATGGATCCCTTCTTGAGGGACAGGAGAAGCGAGGTGCCCGGGCTGAAGGGTGGGCGGGGGGTTAGACCCCAGACCTTCCTGCAAGGGGAAAAGGTAGCCAGAGAGTGCAGCAAGTGCTTGGGTCTCTCCTGAACTTTCAGGATAAAAATCACGATTTTTAAAAAGTACCCCAACCCTGGAGGTATAAATATTCAGGTTAGTCACATAAACTTGTCAAACTGAGAGTGCTGCATACGACAGCGCAAGATGAAGTTGGCTTCACTGGCGCGAGCCCTCAAATTACTTTACAGATTGGTAATTAACAGCTCGCTGTGACTCAGGAGTTTTCTGTGCTGCTGCTTAACCCACTGTAATTAAGCCGGCTCCTACTGCTGGGCTGGGCGATGCCAGGCTCCCTGCTGGCTCCTCCTGGAAGCGTGGTGGGGCTGAAGTGGGGCTGGGGGCAAATGGTGGGATGTAACCTAGCACACTAGCCCAAGCTAGGTGTCCCATCCGTGCAATCCATGTTTCCGTGGCTGTCACAGCCCCTCTGGACCCCACTGCTGTTTTTTCTGCAGAAACCCATTAGATACAGCTTCTGTGTCTGCTGCAGACTCTTGTCTTCTACTGGTCATGTCTTTGGAGGTTCTAGGAGTATTCCAAATGCTGGCCTTCACCTTGCAGAGCCAGCTCTCAGCTTCTGGCCACTTAGAAAATTATCTTAAAGACTGCTGTTCCTTTCTTTAATCAGCAAAAAAATACAAGAGCTCCAGACTCCTTTCTTCCGTTAGGTGCAATTGTGTTATTAACAGACAAATGTCAGCCGTGTGTGAACCCTGCTGATTAATGCTTCGGAGGAAGCTGCTGCCCGTGCCTGCAGATTGTTTTCAATGATTCATAAAACCGAACTATATATTCAGAGGGGTGACAGTGGCTGAGCGAGGTGAGGGAGTTCTGCCTTCCTTGCTTCTAAATGAAGATGTATTTGAAGTGAGTGATGCTTCCCCAATGCCAGGCTGGTTTTCCAGAGCATATTTGCTGTGCCCTAGGACTTGGAGCTGCTGCCTGTTGTATTGCTGTGCTCTTGGGCTAGCAAGCTGCCGGGCCTGGCAGTGCCAGGGTGTCCTCTTGAGCTGCCTTACGGGGAAGACCAGCAAGTATGCCAAGAGCAAAGCTGAGTGCTCTACCATGGAGCAGGCAGTGTGAAGATCTGGGCTTAAAACAGGGAGCCTTTTGGCTTTGGGGGCATCAGTATTGCTGCTGTGGGCCTGCTCATAGTGCTGGAAGTCAGATGGGTACCGAGGCAGATGTGACGCTTGAGTCTGCACCTTAGGTGTCCTTCTCAACAGCCCCTAAGAGTGTGGGCAGCTGCCATCCCAGCTCTTGGAGCCACCACCTCTCTGCAGTGTGCCCACAATGCTGCCTCGATCCCACAGGTCACGGCAGCCTGCACCCAACAACCACGCAGGGCGAGCGAGACTCACGGGACAATATTCTCCAAGAGGACGCTGCAGGCAAACCTGCCAGATCCGACGTCTTGCCACAAGTTGTAGCAGCATTGCTGGGCTGGGTTGCTTCTCCCAGCAGACACTTATTATGGTAGGTACTGCAAATCTTCTTCTAAGGGCTGATGGTATTCTGCCCATGAAATGTTCGTGGCACAGACTCATCCTTCAGAACCCATCCTTGAGTAGACAGAGGGGACTGTGACCTTGCAGCAGGGACATGGAGACAGACGCAGCTATCGCTGCGAGAGGATTTGATATTCTCGGGTGCCATGAATATTAAAATTCACCAACCTGGGAAGGGCCTGAGTAACTTTCCATCTCCCGGCTGAGGTTTCAGTTCGGAGCTGCTCTGGGAAAGACTTAGAGAAGATCGATAACTGCCCTAACGTGCCTTGTTAGGGACTTTTTTGACCTTGAGAAGCTCTGAAAAGAGTTACGGTTCTACATATGAAAGGTTGAAGGCAGCAAAAATAGGCAAAGTAGAAGCGCAGAGAGGAAGGAAGCAGGACAAACTAAAGCTGCTGTAGTGTTTTATGGATATCAGAAAGGGTTTTATAAGTAAGTGGTGGAGAGCAAGAAAAACCCAGTTCATTCCCTAAATTTAGGTGTACCTGGTCCTAGCACAAGATTTTCTGCCTTTCTCTTCAAGTCAGACCCGGCAGCAGTGCTGATGGGGCAGCCCTGCTGCTCTGTGCCTCAAGGAGCCTCGTGCCCCTCTGCTGATTTGGTCAGCGTCACTGAGGTCCACTGCAGGACCAACTCAGGAGATGTCGCTGTAGCTCATCCCATGAGCCCTACACACAGGGAGCTGATGCAAATCTCAGTGGACACCTCTCAGGCACGCAGCTGGCACAGGGGAAGTGTGGGAGGTTCCCGTGGCATCCTCCTAAAGGTGTGCCAGATGCGACAAAGAGAGGGAGATGCTGGAGGAAAGCAGGGGGGAAGGAGCGTGGTGTTAGAGGGGTGGTGAAGGGGCTTTCAGTGGGATGAGGAGAGCCTGGACCCATGTTCCTGCTCCTGCTGTGTCTTGTACTGAACAATCAGTGGATAAAAAAGGCTGAGGAGCAGTCCCCAGGGGAGGGGCTAACCCCCAACGTCAGTAGGTTTTCACCATCTCTACCCTGGGAGAGGTGGTGGTGGGACTGCAGTGGCCTGGGCTGGGGATGCTCAGTGGGGCTGCTGTGTGGGGTTGCAGACTGCTTCTGCCTGCATCCTGTGCTGTGGTGCTGGTCTTGGTGAGATGACTTGTTGGGGGCTGGTGGGATGACTCGTTAGGGGCGGGTAGGATGTGGTGAGAAGGTCCAAGGCACTGACTCTGGAATCCAGGCTGCTCCATGAGGTCCATGAGCTCCTGTGCCACGAGACCTTTCCCCTGCCCACAGCAGGGCGTGCTGGTGGAAGTGAAGAACATCTGCCAGGGATAGACACTGCTCTTCCGAAGACAAAAAGGCTGTGAGGAAGGTTGGGTTGGAGGGGACCTTTGGAGCAACGGAGGCGCACAGACCACAGGCAGGTACCAACAGCAGACAGTGAGGCTGGTGGTACCACATAAATCAGAGTCTCAGTCTGAACATGTGGTGGGCAGAGAGAGAAACAGCTCTTTATGTTTGAGATGAGGATTTGGCTGTTCAGCTCCTGTTTCACCCCCTGGGACCAGGCACAGATTATCCTGATGTGCTCACAGACCATTATACAACCTGGAGCTTTCTTCTTTCTCTTCATCTCTCTTTTTTTTTTTTTTTTTTTAATAACATGCCATGTTAGTACTTTATTTGGGAACATGTTGGGACACTTAATCGAGCGTTTAATTGGCTTTGTAACACTGGATTTCAGAGTGGATTGAGGGGGAGGCAGCTTTAGGGCTGGGCTGCAGCAGAGATGCTTTTCCAGCTGTGATGGGAGCGTCTCAGACTGACTATTGGTGTCGATCCCCCTTCCAAGGCACCACCAATTCTCCTACTGAGCCCAGTGGCATTTTGCTGTTGTATCCCACGGTCTTTAGCCTCTGCAAAGGTCCATGGAACAAAATTAGAGTGAGGAGAGGGTGATGGAATGTGTGGGCATGCTGGGGAAGAAGGCAGCGGTGATGCTGACGGTGAGATAACGAGCTGGGTGAGCGTGCGTTGGTGATGGGCACTGCCAGCTCAGGCCAGGCTCTTGCTTTGACTCCTGTGTTGAAATTGTTGTTGGTACAGCCCAAGGGCAGGGCAAGCCCACGTGGGCAGCGTAGCCTCCTGCTGCTGGAGGCATGTTGATGCCATGCTGCTGAAGAAAGCTCAAACCTTCATAAGCCACGTGCACGTCAGTGAAGGTTGCATCCTTCTCCAAAGGCCAACAAGACCTGAAAGACAGTTTTATGGTATCTACAGCACAAGCACTGTGGAGTTTCACCCTTGTTTAATATTTCACAGACCGTGTAGTTCAGCATTCAGTCCTGGCTGTGTGCTGGGATGTCCTATTTTCCTGACTACACGTGTGTTGGGCGAGCCATGCGAGGTGAGGACTATAAAATCTCTTGAGAAGCACGTTGAGTGTTTGAGGAAACGCTGCTGGGCAAGGAAAGAGAGTCTATGCAGAAAAAAAAAATTAAAAAGGCATTATTAGTGTAGTTCCAAGTGAATTCTCGTGAGTCAGGCAGCTGGGTGCTCATTTTCTTTCTCCGTTACATGGCTCTGGGGCTTTGCTGAAGGGACACAGCCTGGTCCCATCGGGGTGGTGGTACTGCCAGGAGGTGCAGGATGAAGAGCTGAGCCCTCGCCATCCCCATCCTGCTCCTTGGGTCTCCCTACATCGCAGCGTAAAGTCTGATGTCCTGTGAAACCGGGCCTTTCTCCCTAGTTGAAAGGGAAGCATCGTATAATTGGTATTGTTGGGGGAACTGGGGTTCTGAGCTGTCATGGTGCCTGGGACTCAGCAAAGCTCTAGTGCGATGTGCCCTCCACACAGCGATACTTTCGCCGGGGCAGCATGAACTGGGACACTTCAGCCCTTTATTCTAAAAAATAAAACCTCACAGCACGTTAAAAGCCAAAGAGCTGAATGGATCGGGCTGGGGGGACAGTACCACAAGTAGCTGGCTGCTTCATCTTCCTCCTCCTGCCCTGGTTTCTGGGCTGGCGAGCTGGGGAGAGGTGGATGGTACCGTCCCGCACCACAAAGAAATGCGCAATAGAAAATCAAAGCAAGCTTGCTCTCTGAAGCACACCAAGGCGCTGAGCCCGTGCAGGTCTCTGAATGGAGATTTTGAGCGATGTTTTATTCTTTTATTATCCAGGCTGATTTTCAGTCCCAGTGGTGCACCAATTAGAGTGGCCCGTGGCCACCTCGCAGCCCTCTGAACTTCAGCTGTCCTTGCCTCTTGGGGCAAGAATTGCATGTAATGAAGAGGGGACCAAGTTGCAGAGGGATGAAGGCCACCTTCTAAGTAATTTTTCAGACTTAGGGGTCAGGGACTGACTAGAAACGTGATTTAGCATCTTTGTGATTGACTTTTGCTGCTTAGTTGAAAGGGAGATGTTTCACAGAGATGTTTTCACTTCTGGAGGTGTGAAATCCTCACAGAAGCCGGGTGCCCACATTGCACTGTGGGGCAGGGGCTAGCTGACAAAACCCCAGGTGCTAGAAACTTTACTGCTCTTATTTATTTATACTTATTTTTTGCTCTTTCAAAGGAAATTCTTGGGATGGCTCTTGGAGGACTCACATCCTGGCCTGTAGAGGGTTTAGGTACCAAACCTTTACAGGCACTTTGACCTCCCTAGGGGCTTCATCTGCCTCTTCCACAGGTGCTTAAAAGCCTTTCCACACCTGCTGTCAGGATATCTGGGCTCCTTGGTCTTGTGGACCCCGGCTTCCTCCCCCTGTGTTTTAGTTCACAGAGTGAAAGAGGGAAAGACATATCCCTGCATTTTCCACTCCCTGTTCATTTCCTACCTTTCAGTGAACCTGTTCAGCAGAACATCGTCTCTACCCCACTATTTAAACTGAAACAGCTTTGTTTTCTACATGTCTTATATTTGTTGTTGTTATAAAGTGTGCCTAGCAGCAGCTGCTATGCCGGACAGTCATGCTGCAGCTTCCTTGGTGCTGCTACAGAATTTCTTCTAAAGCCTGACGCTTCCACACTCTCATTTTTCAGGTAAGGCTGTAAACCAGCTCCTTTCCAATAATCGAAATTGTCGGAGGGATTAGCTAGGAGGTGCAGCTATTAACGTAAGTGATTGTAATTATAAGCCAAGGCATTAACATAGACGCTCATGCTAGATCCTGTAACAATTGCACTCTTTTCCATCTTCGATTTTTATCCTGTTTCTGCTCCCCTGAGCAGGTGGAAAGGCTTTTCCAGAGCTCGTGCAGCTGGATGACTTGCAAGCCAGTGCCTGTGTTGAGGGCTGGGGGAGGCTCCATCTCTCCTCTGCCTTTGCTAGCCATTACTCCTGACACCCCCAACAGGCTGGTGGCTACTCCACTGCAGCGTTTGGGCAAGGGGCTTCCACAGAGGGGTCTCTCCGTCCCTCTTGAGTGCCCAAGCTTGGGGAGCCCTGCCCGGAGCCGGGCTGAGTGCCGAGCCCCACTGTCTGCCACCCTCCCATGGCACGGCTGCTCCCCGAGGGGGGCAAGGGACGTGTCCCACCCTCCCCAGGGCCAAAACCTGGCTCTGTGGGGCTGGGCGGCTGTTTTTCCTTCCTGCCCGCTCTCCTTGCCCCTGCTCTAGCCTTAACCACATGAGGTCAAACCCAAGGGGGTGCATTGGAGAAGAGTCTGATCATGTAGGCAAGATTTAGAAGCCTCGGGAGGGATAAAACATTTCATCAAACACTTGTTCATTCCATGAGAAAATGGAGAGTTTTTAGGAAGCTTCCCTTTGGAAGTGGAGGAGGGGGCTGGGCAGGCTCCTGTGCTCGGGATGCTTGCTGCTTTCTAAGGATATCGATTGCTCTAATACAAACTGATTTTCTCTCCAAAAAATTTGCCTGTTGTGCAAATGCCAGCACCAAAGAGCGGAAAATAACCACCCTGGAGACAGCTTCTGCCGTCCCGTTTGGCTCCTCTGGGTCTGGCTAGCTGTACGATGTGCTACGTCGGTACGTCTGGGTAACGTCCTCTTTCAGTGTTGGGTGCATCTCAGGCTGTTTGTGGGTGAAACAGCAGAATCACAGGTTTCGTCGCATCCATATTATCTGCAGAGTTATTGGTAATTTGCTAGAATAATTTTTTTGGAGTTACTTGTCCTTTTCTCCCTAATTCATCTGGATCTGGCCATAGCTGGGAACTGTCTCTGTCTCCCAGCTCCTCTCCCATCAGGGTACGATGATGGGGGATGCTACCTGCAAGTGGCATTGGCGTGGCTGCTCTGTGACCCAATTAATATTAGTTTAAAAACCCCCAAATTTTAAATATGATTTCAGGCAGATATAAGAAATGGGACACAAAATGAAAGTTTGAAGAAGGAGCCGTACCCTCAGGAGACTGCTTCACTCCTGTGAGCAGGAGCTGATGTGCCTTGCCTCTCAGAAAGGACATCCAAAATCATTATTTTATACTTTGCTAAGAGTTTCTGAATAAGTTGCTTTAAATGGCATCTAGAGAAGTGAGACCTTCCAGAAAGTGTGCGAAATGAGCAATTACAAGCAAGCAACCCACTAAAGGGAATGCTGTCACCTCTCTGCATCAGAAAGTCCTCCTTCTGGATCGGGGGAGGATGTTTTGCAAACTGAGTGGTGGTTGGTTTATATCCCTGGTGTGACCTGATGTCGCCTGCCCTTTGAGGTGTGGTCCCAGCCAAAGGTGGGGACTCTGCCCCTGCAGTGAGGAGCTGCAGTTCCAGGCCAGAGCAATGCTGAGGAGCTAAGAGCAAAATGTGCCCCTTGCCTGCGCTTTGGGCACCCGGGGAAGTAGCACCTTGCAAAGCTCAGCCTGGGGAGCCTCCTGCACTGGCGGAAGGGAATACAAAACTTATTGTTAAAAATTGCCAGACTTCTTTGTGTGATGGAAAGAAACGTGCTGGGGGCAGGCAGAGACGCGTAGCCCAATGCTCGAGTCAACAGAAGAAATGCTTTTCCCTTCTGAGGCTGTTCCTGGAGCTGGTATTAAAAGCTGTTTAGGAGCTCCTGGAAACGATTCCTCAACAAAGCAAATCGTTTCAGCTAATTAAGAACCTGACGCAAAAGCCCCAGGTAATACTTTACAACTTAAACAACTTTGTGGGGCGTTTGGAAGAGAAACAGTTTTCAAGGCGCAGCTGCTGAAGTTCCGGTTTTCGTGTTGGAGGGCAAGGCGGAGGCAGAGTCGGGGGTGTCAGGGGTGCGAGGAGAGCATGCTGCTGCCCGGCAGAAGGCTGCACGGGACAGGCAGGATAAACCGTCTTCAAAACGTGTCCTGCAGTCCCAGCTCAGGACCACCACTGCTAGGTAGGTTCCTGAGTGCTGCCGTCATGGTCTCCAGCTCTGGAAGAGCTCAGAGAGGAGGGAAAGCCGAGGTGCTCTGCAGAGTGTCCCCTGCATTTCAGGCAGGGAAGCTCCTGGCCAGCGGCCCTGGGAGATGCTCACGCTCAGCCGTGCAGAAACCCACAGCAGCATCGGGGAAGGGAACGGTCCCAGCTCCCCCCCGGCCTCGGGGCAGGAGGCCATGGAGCTGAGGCTCCTTCTCACCAAGGCAGAATGCACCAAACACCCCTCAGCAGAGCACGGGGCTTTATTTCCAAAGCCTTCTCTTTGCTTCTGCTTTGCCTCCTTATCTTCCCACCGCCATCTGCTCTGCCTGCTAAAAAAAAAGGCAGCGTGCTGCGGATGAGGTGTGCTGTGCCCAGGCTGCCCCAGCATCGGCTCGGCACACCGGCTTGGTACCCGGGGACCCTCCGTTGGGCATCTTCTGCCGTGGGCTAGGGGAAGCCGCTGCCACGGAGGGAAGGGTTTGTGCCCTCCCATTTCAGGTTTCTTTCTCCACACCAATGGAGAGAGCGGTAACCACTGAGGGTGACTCCTTGCAGGGGTCTTGGCTTCTTGTCCTGGGGATGTCCATGTCACACCTGACTTGCTGAGGCCAGCTGCCCAAATTTTAGATGGTTAAACTAAATGAACCTTAAGAGCTTTTAAATGGAGAACAGCTCAAGTCCTTTGTATGTTTCTTGCCCCTCAATGCACTGTCCTGCACTCTTTTTGCAGAGCAGTGACTGCAGGGCCACCTTCACCACCCTCTTCCTTGGCACGATGAAACATCTCAAAGGTAGAATTTCTGAGACCTCCCTTTGCACCCAACGAATCGAATGCCTGGGACGGGACGGGAGGCACTCGATGCCCAGCAGCAGAGCTCAGTCCTGCATCAGCTTTTACATTTCTCACAGCACTAAAACAAGAAGAAAGGCCAGACTGGGATGTAGGGACAAGATATTTTGCAGAGTTAGCCTGGAGGGTTTCGGGGAAATGGAGCCACCTTGGGAGCAATAAGAGGGATTTTTTTAATTTAGAGATCTGCTTGGGGATCTTCAGGTTGCGTCTGAACTTTTCGCATTTTCCCCTGCCATGGCTAGAAGCTTTCGGCACTTACTTGTGCCGTGACAGGGAGATAACTAGCAGGCAGTCTCTGATCTCTGACATGAGTTTAGTTTGAGTTTGGTTGGTTTCTGGTTAGGGTATTTTTATTTGTTTGGAGGACAAAGCCTGCTGAAGCAGAAATGCTTTGATTTTGGTGAGGTTTGCTTGCCTTGGAGAAGAGATATTCTCAAAAAACCCTTTAGTTTGGCAAAGAGGCGAGGTGTTGAGCTGGAAGCGTGACCGTGGGTGGAAGGATGAAACCTGCACCGTGGGTTCGCCTGTGGCTCTGCCCTAGCTGGGGCCACATCCTCGCTCTGGAGCTGGATCTCCTGGGACGAGTGTGGCCGGTGCCAGCCGGGATCTGCGGTGGCAGATCCTGCTTGCTGCTGGGAGCCAGCACCCGCGCTGCCCCGAGGAGCTGTGAAATTCCCCGCTTTGCACAATCTCCTGATTTAGTCGGAGCTGTTAAGTATGACCAAGAGTCATCTGTTTGCCGAGAGCAAATAGGACATCGGGAAAAGGAGAGCAAACTCGAGCTAGGCAGCAATATTTTTAACAAATCTTGGTTTTTCTTCAGGCTGGAAGTGGATGAGTGTTGCCAGCCTTCAGAAGAGCAGGTTTCTGCAGTGGCCTTGAACTACTCTGAAAGTGGAACTTCTTCAATTACTTAAAGGGTTTATGTGAGGTGGTTCCTCCTGTGGCTTCAGGGAGCCAAGAGGTCCCACAGGCATCTGCCTGTCTTTGCAAAAAGGGCAGCTGGGGAAGGAAATGCCTTCACAGATGCATGTTAAACTGAGCAAACATTAATGTGATTTTTTTATTTTTTCTATTTTTTTTTTAAAGCAACCATTTTACGTGGGCTTCGGCATCTCATTTTGTTTTGGCTTCTTAGCTTGATTCTTGCAGCATTTACTCTCAGCTGTTCCACCTGTAGCCAGCCTCTGCCTGCTGGCTGCAGAGAGACCTGGCACCTCTGGTGGGAGCATCCACAGAGGTCGGGGTCACCATCAAACCACCACATGCTAGCTGGGGGCTATCAGGTACTTGTAAAACAAGATTAACTTAAAAAACAGGGCTTTTGAAAATAAGCTTAAGCTTTAAAATAAGTCTTGATGGTGATGAAAAGTATTTTGGACCCATGAAGACTCATACCTCGCCAGTAGGCAGCTTGTGGGTTCCTCAGGTGTGCCCTTACAGCCCTGATTTTTAGCGTTTTGGTGGAGTCTGGAATCACTCGAGATGAGCGGAGACGGTGAGGACAGGGAGATGCTCTCCCAGTGAGGAGCTCTGGGGGCTCGACCCTAGTCGGGGGTTGACGCTGGCCATGCTGCTCCAGCTTTGCCATGGGGACCCGGCGAGAGGAGGGGAAAGGGGCTGAAAGGCACGAGTGTGGAAAGATGCTGCTGTGTGTAATTTGGGGAGTAAAATGGCTCATCCATCTCCGTTGCAACGACTCCTGTTTCTAGAACGTTTCCCAGCCTTTTTCTGTAATAGTTTATTGACCTGCACAGAAGCACGAAAGATTATGAGAGTTAATTTTTCAAGCTTATCACTTGATTTATTCCATAAAGGTAGTTCGTTTAATTAAAATATTTCTGCTGCTGAAATCAGGACTCACAATCTTGAAGCCTGGAACAGGGTATACGGGCTTTTGCGAAGCAGCTTTCATTTAATGAGGTCAAACAGCTCTGCCCATAGAAACCAGACTTTCCAGTTCTCTAGGAACACATGTGTTTCGGGGCAAAAAAATCCTGGTGGGGCCATGGAAATAGAAACAGAACAGGATGGAGACAGAGAGGAAGGCAAAGGCCTGAAGGCGTGGGGGTCACGGGTTACACGAGGTGCCTGCTCGTGTCTGCGCAGCACCGGCTGCTCGCTGCCCAAAGGTGAAGCCCTTTGCCTCTGGTGCCCTGTTTTCCAAGTGGTACACATCCAGGAAGGCCCAGAGGTGACCTCCCGCTCTCTGGCAGGGCCTGGGAGAGCTGAGGACATCTGTTCGCAGTTGTCTCCTCTGCTGGTGAATCTCCCCAACAGGCAAGGGCCATGGGAAGGCGGATTTGGTAGGTCTCAGAGGTGGAGCCCAGAGTACCTTCAGCCACCTCCGTGTGGGCTTTTCGGTCTCTGACAATGTAGGATTGTCTCCTCAGAAAATATTCTCATTATTTTTACAGATTAGAAAGCATATGATTGTGCAGGTACCGCTGGGTGTCGGTTTGTGATGTGCTCAGCTTCCGAGCCGTGCAACTGATGGCTCCCCAACACGCTTTGAAAATGATCCATCGTGATCATGAAATAGGTTCAAACCCCGTTTGCTGCTGCTGGACTGGTTTGGGGGACTGGGGACTGCACAGCTCATAATAGGAAAGAAGCTGAAGATCCCAAAGATACAGATTTTCTTCTGGTTTGGAAGCGAGTGGCTGCTGCCTGATAGACACTTGGGGCTCTTTGCAATTTAAAAGAGAGCAATCAGACAGCTTGAATCTGCTTTTATCAGATGCAGAAAATTACTAGTTGGGTAGCTGGATATTTTAGTCAACGCTAGTGCCTATGAAAAACCAAAGTTTTGATTAAATAAGACTTCTCTGATAAACTTAGCTTTTCTTGGGTTTTCTTCCGTTCTGTGAGAAAAACAAATAGAATATTATATTTATTTTCAGGATGGTTTGGCCAGGTTTCTCTTCGCAAGCATTATTTGCTTGCGTACAGGATTGCAAGTGTACAGGATCAAATGGTTCCTGAAGAGACGTGGTTATTGCGTCAAATGTCTGCGTGAAAAAGCAGTGTGGCCGTGAGAAGCACCCTGTACCGAGACTGCACCAGCGAAGCGAAGGGAGACAGGATCCGTGGTGACCCAGGTACAGGCTCTGCTGGATCTGATGTACGTCTCCTGGGCATTATTGCAGAATTCTTGTCATGCAGCCAGTGTTCAGAGATCCTCCTGCTGCTGTTAACCTTGGCTGAGAAATACATCCTGATAATGGGGGCTGTTAAAGATAAGGCTGGCTTGGCAGGCTGATAAATCTCGTTAAGGAGTACTACATCACGGAGTAAATTACAATGCAGGGCCGGATCGATTCCAACAAAAATGAACAATGTATTACTTCTCTGCCGGTGCGGGGGGAAATAGTCTCCTGCCTGCGTGCCGGTGGATTTTAGTGTGGGATGTAGAGCTGCGGCGTGATGTTAGTTGCTGGGGCTGACCAAGAAGATGTGGTTTCTCAGCCGGTGCGTTCCTGGCAGCACTGGAGCAGGAAGCTGCTGGGGTCCTTGGGGAGGGTGCACTGGGAGCAACTCGTCTGTGAAGGGTGGAGAGGGGAGGGAGAGCTGGGACACAGTGGAGGACGAGAGCCGTGTCCCTCTTTTCTGCGTGGTTAAAGGATGGTCATCACGGTCCAGTCCATAAATGATCCAGACAGCTTTATAAACATCACCTTGGAGCAAAATGGGAAAATCGGAGCTTGCCTTTCTTGGGACAGCCATAGCTAATCTTTGAAAACCAGACCAAACCCTCTGCTGCCTTAATACCGTTGGCTGGATTTTATTATGAACAGAAAATCTTCTTAATTCTTCATCCATTTGGATCCAGTCTCTCGGAACTGAGCTGGTAGTTAATTTACCTCTTTCTCCGAGATAAAACAGAGAGAAATAGTAAGGCTCCGTGAAAGGGAAAGTGAAAAGCGCTTTCAGCATCTGTGACTTGCTCTCTTGTTCCTCCTATTTTTTCTTAGTCTTTGTGATTTTTCTCCTTAAATAATGCAGTGCCATGCTCATACGTTTCCTCCCATGATGGCACCTTCAGGTGTCCAGCCTGAACATGTTGTTTCTACTCACTCCTTTGAAAAGATCTTCTGTCTTGAGTATATGCCAGGCCCAGGACAGCTTTATCTCCACCTGCTTGTTGAGTACTGGTCAAGGTAGCAGAGCGTGATCGGTGGTAGCCAATGGCCAGGAAAAAAAGGGAGTACATGCAGATTGGAAATAACAACAGAGATAAATGAGTATCAAAGCTGCTGCCCAGTGGTGGGTGACACCCATGTGAAATCAAGGGTGTTTTATGCTTTTTGGTATTTTATCTGGTATGAACCAAAGTGCCAAGGGGTGACCTGGTGCTGAAGGTGGTGGGTGAACTGGTTGGGTTGGAGTGAGGATGAGCGTTTCTGTTGGCCCCCAAACCAGTATTCTCTTCTTCACATAGTAAAGCAGAGGATGGCCCGTGCCCTCTCTGGAGGTGGTCGGCCTCTGCATCTCACCTCACCATCTCAAGGCAAACCTGCTCGCGTTCATCTCCACCGCCCTCGCCATGCTGGGAGCCGGTGTCTCTGCTTCCCGTTCCCGCTGGCAGCTGGTTCACTGCTGGATGTATGTGTTTTGGCAGAAGCATGGCGCTGGCACCGACGCTCAGCAGGCCATTCCCAGGGTGATGGATGCTCACCTACAGCCCTGGGAATTGGTCCCGTGGCTTTTAGACAAGCCGAAAGCATCAAAGTGCTCTCCTCAATATCCTACTGATTTTTTTAAGTGTTGGGTTTTTTTTATCTGATGAACTGGGAGGAAATATGTTGAGTGGGGAGGGATGTCTATATATATTCTGCAAAAGCACCGGTTTCCAAATTTTGGACAGCTGTGTACCCTTTTTTAGCAGCCCCTTCACACAGCCCACACAGCACCCAGGCTCTCGCAATTGGGCTCGTTTGGAAATACGCTTCCTTGATTGCAAAATAGTTTCAGTCCTCTGACTTGGAAACATTCTTGTCATTGGAAAAGATTTTTGTATTTTTTTTTTAAGCTCCAAAAATACAGAAGGTGCTTCCTGCCACAGCAGCACCTGCCCTAATTTTGGAGGTGGTGGAAGATGGGCAGGGACAAGCTGGGGGAACTTGGCTCGTGGCTACGGCCGCACAAGAATGCAGGTGCCGAGATGCTCCGAAGCTGGGCTCTGCTGGGAGCTGCTCCCATGGGTGCTTTGACTGGATGCCGGGACTGGGAGGGTTTATTCTGAGGTCCTGGCTGGACCATGCAAACAGGTTGTCCAACTGGCCCCTTGGCATTCGAGTCAGTTAAGGTGTTATTCTTTCCCAGCCCCATAGAATAAAATTATTGGGGCCTGACAGTGAAAGAACGATATCAAAAAGCAGTCTAAGCTTGACTCCAGCACTACAATTCCTAATAATGAGGAATTGTTGATGGCCTTTTCCTCTAGCCTCTATCAAGTCAAATTTGGGAAGGACCCTTGCTGGGAGCCACAGGACAGCTCAGGTGACGGCAGAGCAGCACATACACCCTGTTTGCAGGTCAGTGCCTCAAAAAGCCCATCGGTTTTCTGCAAATCTCCCATTTTGCCGTGGGAGGGGCTGCCTGGGATGGTGAT